>NC_072740.1:32886254-33061598 GCF_026930045.1 Uloborus diversus | reverse complement strand
GGGGGCACCCCAGTTCAAGAGGGCATTAAAATCTCGCTCTTACCTTTCAATTTGCTATAAAGCTGTGATAACCTCTAAGAATTCACTGAAAATGTCTTTTAGGGTAGGCGAAAAACTTCTTCATACACAGATGCTCTTGAAAAGGTCAACACAAACACGATCTGTTGCTGAAATCGGAAAATATAGTTACTGGGGCGTTTTACCTGGCGTGGTGTGATACTCCCTCCGACTTCCTCTATCTCATTTATTTTATTTTACAAGATCTATTTGTTGGCTTTTTATACTAAAAGTAAAAAATGCCTCTAATCTAATTATAAAATTAATTTATGTTGTAAATATGTAGTACCTAAATGAATTTTTGTAGAGACGTAATGCAAGAATTGCGAGTCTTAGATACAGGGTTTAACCCAATTAAACGTTTTAAGAGTTGAACTTATGTTTTTGTTTCATATTTCTGTTGCACAATATTCAATTCGTGTGTTTGTTTTATTTGTATAAATGATTCATTCCTCGGAAAAATGGGCATTTTGACCTGGCGTTTGACAGCTCATTTATTTCAATAAAATATAATTTGAAAGGGTAATGAGCAAAATTTTGATGCTTTAGAAATTACAATGCGGCATTTCTTAAGCAAATATTTTTATCCATTGCCTTCTAAAAGTTTACATTTTAATGAAAAATATGACCTTGTCAAGTGCGGAACAAAATGGCAGTCTTTTCGTGGAATGACTCAAATGAAAATTCCATATCAGTAAAAGTTTATTTGATACACATTTTCTTACAGATTGATATCATTTCCTAATAAGCCCAGCAACATTTGATTGATTTTACAGGTTAGTACTCTATTTGTTACTTGAATTTAATTATAAGATATGTTTCTCGTATTAAACAGTTTCTAAATAACTTCCCTCACACATAATATAGAAATTGAAAATTTTAGATTAAAAGTTAAACCCAGCTAAACGTTAAGCACCAGATATTGCTTCACTTTTCTGTTGCACAATACTCAATTTGAATGTTTGAAACATTGTAAATTGCATATGGGCGAAAGTTCTATTTGGTACACAATATTTTACACTCTCAAAAATGGACTTTCAAATTTGACGAAATTTTCTTCGTTTTTGACGAAACCACTTCCAGGGATATGCTCCGAGCCAGTGGCGTAGCTAGACCCGACTTTCGGGGGGGGTTACTTCTTTTATATATATATATATATATATATATATATATATATATATATATATATATATATATATATATATATATATATATATATATATATGTGTGTGTGTGTATATGTATATATATATATATATATATATGTATAATCGCTTGGAATTTTTCCCTTTTCTTCTTTTTTTTTTCTTTCTCTTCTCTCTTCTTTTTCTCTTTTTTTTTTGAGACTAACTTTTCGGGGGGGGTTTTGTCCCCAAAACCCCCCCCTTAGCTACGCCCCTGCTCCGAGCGAACATTTCGTCAAATTGAAGAAACTGCTTTTGTTAGTGGTTTGAGGATGCGAATTTCGTCAAATGTAACAAAATATTTCTTCATTCTAGTTTCGTCAAATTAACAATCATTTTCGTAGTTTTGAGAGCATTAGTTTCGTCAAATTAATTTCGTCATATATGAGGACGTTAATTTCGTAAATTTTTAAGAATTTTTTTTTTTTTTTTTTTTTTTTTTTTTATCTTGGAGCACATTTTTTTTTCAGAATACAGCCGAACCTCGTTAATTCGAACACTTTTAAAACAAATAACTGCTGAAATGAACTTTTTTGCAATCCTTGTCTTATTGTTTATTGTTTTTCGGATAAAGCGAACCACGTTTTTAATCGATTTTAATGGTCCCTTTAAGTTCGTTATAACGAGGTTCGACTGTATTTTATAAGATTCGTGTACGTGTGATCAAATCGTAACTTCAGAATCTTGCCACCGTAGTTTCCCATTTTAATGCGTATAGTCACTTTCACAGGCCCGTCATTTATGGGGTCAGGGGGTCAATTGACGCCCCCCCCCCCCCCCCTCCGTCTTGATTTTTGAACATTCATGCTTTTACACATGACTGGCCGTCGTTTTAGTTGGTTTTCTGTACAAATTTTATTGAGTACAGACTCTTTGCCATATTTGGGGAAAAAATGAAATAACGGGCCTGCAGCCCCCCCCCCCCCACATAAAAAAAGACAAGTAATTGTCGAAAAAAGAGGCACATAAAATATGTCAAGCAAATTTTTATTTATGTAAAAATGCAAACAAACAACTTCTTAAAAAAGGTAAAACAAATCATTGCAGATTAAACTCCCCATGTTATCTAATTAACCCCCACAATGGGGGTTTTCCTTCAAGAAATCTTATTTTTGTCGGATATTTTCCAAATTTGGCACAGAGGTTCGTTTTGAAGGCTCGGGAATTCACACAAGGTCGTTTATGTCTTTCTATGTGGGGGGGGGGGGGCAGACAATCCCGCATTGGGGGTTCTCCGTATTAAAAAAAAGTTTTTGTCCGATCTTTTTTAAATTTGCCCCAGAGGTTTTTAGATGCTCAAAAAGCACGCAGGGTTGTTTTCATCACTTTAAAAGGAGGGGGGGGGGGGGGGGTCCTTGAAAAAAATCTATTTTTTTGTCGGATTTTTCCAATATTTGGCACAGAGGTCCTTTGATGCCCGGGGATTCACGCAAGGTAGTTTTCGTCCCTCTTTGGGGGGGGGGGCAACCCCTATGGTTGTTTTCCTACAAAAAAATCCAGTTTTTATTGGATCTTTCCGAATTTGGCACAGAGTTTCGTTATTTGATGCTCAGGAATTCTCATAGGGTGGTTTTCGTTCCACTATGGGGGGCAACCTCCATACGGGGGGTTCTTATGAAAAAACAGTTTTTATCATATCTTTTCCAAATTTGGAACAGAGGTCCTCTGATGCTCGGAAATTCACACAAGGTAGTTTTCAACCCTCCATGGTGGGAGGGGGGAGCAGCCCCGCATTGGGGGTTCTCCTTATATAAAAAAAAGTTTTTGCCCGATCTTTTCTAAATTTGCCATAGAGGTTCTTTGATGCTCAGGAATTCACGGAGGTTAGCTTTCGTCACTCTATGGGGGGGGGGGGGGCGACCCCGATGGGGGTTTTCCTTGAAATAAATTCATTTTTTGTCGGATCTTTCCAAAATTTGGCATAGAGGTTCGTTCATTGATGCTCAGGAATTCTCATAAAGTAATTTTCGCGCCGCTATGGGAGACAACCACCAAATGGGGGGGGGGGGGGTTCCTTATAAAAAAACCAGTTTTATCAGGACTCTTCCAAAATTGTCACAGATGTCCTTTGACGCTCGGGAATTCCCGTTTTCGTCCCGCTATAGAGTGGGAAACCATGTATGTGTCGGGGGGGGGGGGGGGTCTTATAAGAACCCCAGTTTTCGTCTGATCTGTTCCAAATTTGGTACATTTGTCTTTTGCTGCTTGGGAATTCCCATATTGTAGTTTTCGTCCCGCTATGTGGGCCAAACGCCACAGGAGTTTTCCTTATAAAAATCCAGTTTTCGTCGGATCTTTTCCAGATTTGGTCCAGATGTCCTTTGATGCTGGAAATCCACATAAGATAGTTTCCCATGAGGTAGTATTCATATGGGGTACTACCCCATGTGATTAAAGGACCTATGTGCCAAATTAGAAAAAGATCTGATAAAAGCCTGGATTTTTGTAAGGAAAACTCCCCTAATGAGGGAGGGGGGCGTGCCCCTAAAGCGGGAAGAATATTTCAAACTGTTTGGACTACATCGCGATGTAAGGATGGCGATGCATCACGATGTAGAAATTCCTACATCGCCCTGTCCTACTGGGAGTATAAAAGTACTACTTCCTCAGCAGACATTGGGTTCTGGAAAAAATAAATCATGTGCCACTTTTATGCACAGTTACATCGATATATGCTCGGGAGAAATTTGCTGGAGATTTTCTTCTTCATTGCATTGCATAAAAAAATTCCAGAAAAAAAAAGTTTTTTATCCAACTTATACCACAAATTTCAAAGAAAAAGTACAATGAAATGGACAACTTTAAGTTAGTATATCTTTGTTCTAAAATTAGATACAGAAAATAAAATTAGATAATCTTAAGAAAAAGCTTACCTTTTTCTTTTTCCAATCAATTATTTGTTTTATTAATTTTGCTTGTATGTAGAATGTTTATTTGGACAAATTTATGTTTAATACAGGAACTTTATTATTGCATGCATTTCATACTTCATACCTTGAAAACAATTCTCTGCCAAAATTGCAAAAGGTATTTGAAAATATAAATCTTTAAAAAATGCAGATGTGAAATAAATCTTTTGGTAAAATTAATTTAGTGTAATGTTTGTTAAATAATTAGAAAATATACCTTTGCTTTTTACCCCTAAGTTTTTATTATTATTTCCAAACATTTGTAACATGAAATCAATGTATAATATACGAACACTCTGAATATTGTTATAATTATGGAAAAAAAATCTTCGTCTGTCTTGGTTCTGATTATCTCCATGATGTTGGATCCATCCTAAAAGAGTTTTAAAAAGAAAATATATGTATAATAAGTAAATGTGTAAGTCCATGGGTGTATGCCCTCATGCACATTGATCTTTTTTCTATTTCGAGGCAAGTTTTACGATTAAATGTAGAAGCTTCTTTCTGAAATAAAGCAATTTTCCACAATTTCTTACAAAATTATTCCCCTTTAATTAAAAACCTACGATTCTCTTGTGACTTTAAGGAGCATCTGATTTCATTTTCATATTTTTCAAAATATGATTATTTCGACGGTGACAGCTATTTTTCCAAGCAGATTGCAAGAATGAGTTATTTTTACAGCGGATGGGCAAAATTTTTATTTAGGCAGACAGACAATGATTTCTCTCAGTTGGTATCTGAAATTAATTTCTGAATAGCGTTCTGGAATTAGAGTTTCTTCAATTAATCGACAATCAGCATTACTTAGCCATTAAACTAGTTAACTCCTTTGCATATCAAGTAGTGAATTTTCATTTTTTTTTTTCGAGCTATAAAAATAATCAAGGGTGCGACAATTGTTGATCTGTGATTTTTTTTTAATTTATTTTTTATTTCAGCCGACAGCCAAAATACACCGTTTTCTCCCGACTTTCGTTTTCAGATTTGCAGTTTTCTTGACGAATGTTTTCTGAAGTACTCCCTCCACCACAAATTAGTTCTATTAAGATACTAACAAATTAAGTAGTAATGAAACTGATGATTATGATTTATTTTTACTTTTTTCAGAAATTTTATTGTGTTATGTTATCAATAAGCAACATTTACTTACCGAGCCTTACCTCTTTAAACCACTACCAAATTAGAGTCAAAAACCAAGGGCTCCAACACTGGATTAATTGATAGTATAGTACCTTGAAATCTTTAAAAAATATTCAAACAAAATCATAAAATCGTCAGAATTAATCACTGGTACACAAATATTCAAACGTCGCTCTACTAGTTTGAGACGGAGGGAGTATTACCAAGGAAGTATTACCTTTTCCCCAAGCATATTTGATTTCTAAAATATGTAATTTTCACGCAGTAAATAAAAAACACGCCAAGGGAGAAGAGTTGCCAAAGACAGGGGAAACCCAATAACATAGTGCTTTTCCTTGTTTGTGTCTTTTAAAATTTCAGATATTTTACTTTGCATCCAGCAAAAATCACAACTGTAATTTACATTTGGATTGATTGGTAGTTCATCTATAAAATGCTTCTTAGTCTGGTTTCATGTAGACCCGGATTTCTCATTTTTTGTTGACAATACCTTGAAACGGAAAATATTGCAATAAAATTAATGCTGCATTTATTTTAGCCGTAGAAACTATGTATAATAGAAAAACTCATAATTAGCACAAATCATGTAACACAAATTGACACAGAAAAACTTATAAATTTAGTGTATTAAGTGTGGAAATAAACAACAAAAAATGCTTATCATTATTATTTTCTAAACATGCTACTATATATGTATTTTTTTTTTAAATCGAGGTTAAACATTAAAACTCTATTTTCATTAATTTATTTAATTTGCAGCAAAATTGAAAAAAATATTGAAAATATTCTGCTGAAATATCAAGTACAAAGATAGAGTTCTTTACGGAAATTAATATCTTCTCTAACTTAAAATGATTTGTATTAAATTGATATTTACTTTACTTCATGTTTTATGCAAGTAAAAAAAAAAAGACTCCACAAATAATGAACATAAGCACTTATTGCTAGAAACATCTGCCGTAGGGAAAGAGATTATATAAACAACATGGGGTAAGCATTTGTAAGTCCTGTTTACGAGCATAAAAAAAAAGAGGGTATCATTTCGGATCCAAAAGCTGATATAAACGGTTTGCATTTATTTTTTATTGCATCAAGCGCTTTTTTTCCTCGAGTTTCATCGGTATTTTAAAATATTTTCTACGAACACTTTTGTGTTATAAAGTTCTTGATACTTTTATTATTAATTTCTTCAAAATCATATTTTATTTTGCTATTAAAATATTTCATGTAGTTTTTTAATATTGTTTACCCATTTCAAAATATTAATTTTTACTAATGGGTAGAGCAATATTTCACTGAAAATGATAAGTGTACGAACACTTTTGGGAGCAGCTGTATAAATTATAACATTGAATAAAACATTACATGTAGAGTGGAAGAGGAAAAAATATCAATACTTATTGGGGGATGGGTACATATTTGTTTAAGAAAATAAAAATGAACAGTGAAAAAAATTTGAACTATTAAACTGAAAAATACACTTCGTTTTACAGAATTATTTTTGTAAAATTCATGGAGAAGAATGAAAACACATAACCATGCAATATATTCAACGTTGAAATTATAAGCTTCAAAGTTCTATGCCTTTTATAAAAGCGCTGTATTTATCATCTGCGTTAGTTTAGCTACGGTGGAATTTTTTTTGTAAGTTTAAATTTGAACAAATTCTGTGGTCATGTTTGATATTTTTTTAACGAAATAAAGGAAGTACGTTTTTGGAAACTAATGTCAATAAACCAACATTTCCTTTTGCAAATAAAAAACAACGCTAGCTAAGCCTAACGTGGAGGTGACTCAAAGTTAACACACACAGAATTCTAAACCTAATCGAACGGTTCGTTTTCAATTTTAATGTGTTTTAAACACAACTATTAACACTAAACAAAAATGTAACAATAAATAAAAGAAAAAGCACATTGCACATACAAATTTTAATAAATACTAACCTTTTTTTTATGAATCCTTTAGGATAATTTAAAGAGCGAGTACAAGACTGAAACGAAAACTCCCAGAATGCACTGCAATATGACGAAATCGGGACGAAATAATTTCGTCAAAAAGTTGAGATTTCTGGTTTTGTCAAATATCACGTGATTTGGTTACGAAAGGATCGTCGAAAATAACGAAATAGTGCTCGAGGATTGCCAAATCGTCAAAATTGAGCGTTTCATTTTTGACAGTGTATAAACTCAGTATTTGACAAAAATCTCTCAACTTCTTTATGACTGAAAATAAACAAGGGGGCTTCCTTGTATATCATAGAAAATAAAATGTGATGTCATTACTGCCATGTGTTAATGAGAAATAGCATTTTGTGTTTAGGTAACGTAAGTGAGAATTTATTGTGTGACATGATAACTTATCCTACTAAAACGAACTAAAGCACAATATTAAACAATTTAATATGCTTAAATGATTAGTATTTGAGACACCTGTGAAAGGAATAATAAATAAAATAAGTATCTACTTTTAATTAAACAAGTTATTAAGCAACAAAATCAGTCACACCAGCTGTGCGACATGCCACGGAGGCAAGAATTTACATGATGTGAACCAAAAATATATTTAAAAAAAATTATTATTAAAAAATTGTTGGCAAATTTAAATAGATATATTTTTGATAAAATTAAAAAGCATTGTTAAATGAATTGTTTCTTAAAAGTTTTACAGTAAAAGGCGTGTGACAGAAAAGTTACACTTTTTGAAGAATGACCTAACTATGTTGGAAGGTTAAATTGCGATCAAATGTCTTAAACTACATGTTTTAATAAATACTGCACCGAATATTAGAAGGTCCCAATTAACATTTAAAATGCTAACAACATGAATTTTATCATTTGGTAACATCAAAATAATTTTTGACTTACCATAAAATATTACATTTTGAGTATCATTTTTTGAAAATTTCATGTGTTAACATATGTTTTGATTTTCAAAGGTAATTTGTTCTTGACTGGAATAGACTACATATGCAACTACATTGTTAAAATATTACTTGGTTAAGTGGCACTAAAAGCGGAGTAAATATTTCTCCATTTCACTTTGCCCCACATTCCCCTACTGTACAGAATTGTATCAAAAAAATGCACACAACACGAGAAAAGGGGGGGGGGGATCTGCAACAGAAAATAGTAAGGGTGCCATTTTTCTCTCCAAGGTTTTCACATTTTCACCCTCGGTGCACGTTGGGTTAAGGTTGCCAATTTTCCACCCTAGTTAATATTGCCTTCGCCTTTGAAAGGTACCAAATACAACCTGTAGTTTTAATAGTGTAGTTAAATTATTGAGCCGTTGTAAAAAGTGAGATAAATTCACTTTATCTACCAGTTTGCTGGCACTCTCAGCTTCAATGAGATGACATCTGACTCCAGCTTGGTTATTCACTATTCCTGACTTAGGAGTTCTAATAAGAACGAAGCTGCAGTCTCAGGATGTGATAAACGGGCTGTCTGGTATATTACACGTAGTTCTGGGGGGGGGGGGCTTAGGGGCTTTAACTTATAGATAAACTGCTTTTATATTTGTCTTACATCAGGGGTTAACCTATATAGGTGTCGTAAAGCTGATCCATATGGCCCGTTTTTCGTTTGAAAGATTACTTGATTGATAGTGTATTAGACACTAGTGCCCAATCTACATTATCCTTGCTCTCATTTTTGTGTCTGGGGCAATCTCAACCTTCGCAACGGTGGACTACCCTTTGCGTGATCCACTGTCGCCAACACCGAGCTACTACCATATCACTCCGACCGAGATGGCGACCGATGTGCCTGTTACTTCACTGAGATCTACTCTTAAAGTCCAACAACAGTTCGTATTGTCCCTGATAACATCTCAAAGGTCGCCTTAACCACAATAGCGTCCATAGAAGTCGACAGTTTCGTTTGAATAGCCCTATGGCACGCGCCATCCACGCTTCCAAGCTTCGCATCTCCTATACGCATAGCGCGCTCACCCTCGTCTCAGTGGCAGCGAAATTTAAATCGTTTTGCATATCACTTACCAGACTGCATTCCAGCAGAGTTTCTTGGTTGTAGCTCAATTTATTCTTGATGCATATAATTTTTTGTGACAGAGTGCTTATTATGTTGTTTCGTTACAGAATGAATCGCTCCAGCTATTATTTTTACTTTGAGGAATTACGATATTTATACGAGGTATGTTCAAATTTTATTTTTATTAATTCGATGTAGTTTTTGAAAATTAATTATTTGCTTCGGCAATTTTGCACAACTTATAAGCAAGTTCTCGCTAACAGAATTACTCACATTACGCAGAAGGGAATATCATCATTCCTTTAAGTTCCAGCCCTTACTTGGTTTCAATGCCCTGCAAAATTAGAATATTAAGCATAGTTATATCTAAGTACAGTATATATTAGTTCTAAAAGTTTCCTATTGCGTTTTATAATGAAAGCATCAGTAAGAAAGGGCGTTTTTCAGCTAATATTATGCGCACAAACTTCCTTTTACTCTGAACAGAAAAATTATATTCTCACCAGGGAACCACAGACACGAATAGACTAATAATAGAAGAAAAAAAAACGAAACTGTGTTGATACCGACACACTATAGAAGTGACACTTATGTGTTACAGGCAGGCCCGGATATGCAAACCCGCAGCTCCTGTAGTGACGGGGGGGGGGGGGGGCTACGTCCTTAACGAGCCCAACGGTCCAAGAAATTGAAATAAAAAATTGAAAAAACTAGTACTAAGACTTATTTACGTTGCAAATATACGCTGCTGGCCCCTAGGGAGAAACCCTACAGATTTTGTTGCACGGGCCCAAAATTTATATATTCGGACCTGATTACAGCGAAGCACTAAATTGGTTAAAGGGTTGTATTGCTTGTCAACTTGACGAACTTGACGAATCAGTTACTCGTCTTATAACCCCCTCCCCAGAGAACTAGCCTTCATTTTGGTTCCAAGAACACGAAGTGAAGCGCGTTTTTCGATGCGCAAGGAAAAATTATGTTTTGAATGGCTTCTTAAGTAAAGCACGTTTTTAATGGCATGATTTTTTTCTTCTCTTTTTAAAGGAATGCAAATTACGTTCCAAAAACTTCCAATCTAAATTCTTTCACCAGCGTAAGCTGTCTCAGGGGGCAAATACAGGACGGAGCCCCAAAAGTACCACTGCGGTACTTCCAGGAAATGGGTTGCAGCATAAACCTGCTGTTCGGCGAAACCGATACTGCAAACAGACGGCGAAGCCCATGAAGTAATAAACCTCTGAAGCTGGTGTACTGTACACCAACCCGCCGCAGATGGCTTGCACGAGCCCTGGTGGCCTCCTTTAATTTCCTTATTAATTTAACTGACGGCCTCCACAGTCAAACATCAATCAAACTAAGTGTCTGAAGTTTAGACACCCGTTCGCAGAGCTCTTTGATTCGAACCCATCGGACCCTAGATCGAGTCCCGGCAAGACGTTTCAAGCATATTCACAGCAGATATGAATTTCAAAGCCTTCGCATAAAAAGTTTCACTTCAAAAATTAAATAGGTATCAATCGAAAGAGCATATTGAGAGAATTTTTGTCGCATAAATTATTTGCCCTCGTTCCCCGTTACCGAGACATAAGATCTTAAAATCTGCCGAAATTTATGAAAATTCTCCAAATTTAAAAAAACTTGGCGGAAAATTTAAAGTCCTTCCGGACTTCACCGTCTGCATGAGCAATACATCCATCTACAAAGTATCAAAGGTGTCATTCATTTTACCCAGAAACTTGCTACATTTGGCGATTTTTCTTAAAACTTCGGCAGAATTTAAGACCTCATATTTCGATGGCAGGGACACGAAGGCAAATAATTTATCCGTTCAAAAACATGTTTTACCATGCGAATTAGATTGCTACTCATTAAGTTTTTTTTTTTTTTTCATTTTTACACTATCGTATTTTTATACATTTTTTTTCTGTCATCTTGCGTATCCGGACTTTGGATGATGTGATTTTACGCGAAAATCTAAAAACATCCAAAACAACCAAGGAAGGGTTCTCTCAGCCCATTTTTTCCCACAACGCGACCTGTCCGATCTGCCCTCCCCCTACAGCCCGACATGTATCCTCAAAAACTTTTTAAATGATTGACTTTGCTGTTCCTGAATGATTTCTGATACGAAAGAAAATTTGAACAGACAGACTGATATTAATGCAAAATTATGACCTTTAGAAACACGGAGTAAGCAAATAAGAGCATAGAAATTCGAAAAGGGATTTGAATCTGTATCGAGGAATGAAATTATGATCCAAAGTTGTTTTAGGTTAATTTTAATACTAAATTATGTATTTATTTATACTAACGCCAGGCATTAACACTTAAGTTTTTCGCCTTTTGACCTCTCAATATTTTCGGACAATACAATTTCAAAATCTTTAAGTGCAATGCACGTGTCCAATGTAAACTGTTCATTAAAAGTCCAGAATCGCATAGGTTATGCAACCCGGGAAGTCCTTGAGTTCAATTTGAAATAAATGGGCATTTAAGGCAACAATTAGAAAATAATTTCACCTAATACTAAACTTAAATGAAATGAAAAACTTCAAATGATGTTAACTGTTGGGAGGAGGGCGGAGGGGTGACAATTGTACCCCATCACCTTGGAGGTTGTAGTGGCAATTACCTTAATCCGTGAGCCGTGACCTCTTTCTCAATTTTAGCTTTTCTAACTCCTTCCATAAATTAACTTCCATAATTGATTAAATTTATACCATAAGCATGTACTGTACAGCAAAGAGTTTAAAAAAAGCTTCCAAAACTAACATTTGTTCCGGTAATGTTTTGATCCCGTACCACTTTTTTCATAATTTATCACTTCATCTGTTCACCGCACTAGCAATTGAGTCGTTTATTTCAAAAACTTGTCAAACGACAAAACTTCTAGTTTTGAGAAAACTTTAATCCACTGTTAAAACTGCTGATTGCATATAGTACCTATTAGAATGAAATATTAGGGTGGAAACACTTGTGGCACTCCCGTAAGGGTGCCAATTGACTCCTTATGGCACCCCTTTATGTGACCCTTATATAGGTGCCATTTGGTTTTGCATGGCTACTCTAAAGATGCCGTTTAATTATCTCTGGTACCCTTAAGGGTGCCACAGAAAGCCAAATAGCACACTTATGGAGGGGCCGCTGGTGCTACAACATTTCACCCTTATAAGTGCCATATGCCCCCCCCCCCCAGACCTCAGTTTTAACAATGTATCATTGCATTAAATTATTCTATCGCGATTACAGCACTTTTAACTGAAAGAAATATATCTAAATATGTTACATTTTAGTTTAAAATATTGTAATAATTATCGATTTTTTTAAAAAATAAAGTTAAAAATACTTTTTCGAAATTTTAGAGCTTGTCGCTTGACTGGTTTTTGAATAAAACGGTTCAATTAGAGAAGCATTAAGGTAACTTCTCTTCGAATAATCCCAAACCAGTCTCTTTCTTTCCAAAAACAATTATAAAACCCTTGATGCATGACTATGACATTCATTTATATTAGCATTTGAAAAAAACCTTAAGAAATTATTGTTATTTTACACAGCAAAGGAAGTTTTATTAATTTTTGTGTTTATTTTGCTAGGATATCCTGAGTGCGCCATCAGGTCTACCGAAATTTACAAGCAGTATCATTAGCGTCTCCTATGTTTGTGTAGGAACACTTCTAGAGGGAAATTTGTACTTTGAGAGGATAGCTGGGTATTTCTTCAATCCAGAAGAGATTACCCTCATTAAGGCTATCCTCGTAAATGTGAAATTCATGATGGACACATTCTCATCGCATCTGAATGCTTTGGAACACGACATGCATAATTTTGATTTATTTTTTAACAGTTTGATAATATTCAGTTCAGAATATTTTGTTCCGCTCAGAGAGATTACCCACTCTGAGCAGTGTCAACTCTTTCAGCAAGAAAAACTTCTTATATATTTATCTATGATAACGTTATTCGCTCATCACTGTGAGCGGACATTAAATCTCCGTTACTTGTACTCTTTGATCGCTGTCGCTAGCCGAAGTGTGTTTGAAAACCGCGTAAATTTTGAGCGGGCCGGAGGCATTTTAACCCTGAATGAGGTCGCTAAGCAATATGCCTGTTATTTCGACCAGTGGCGCGCACAGCAGCAGCACGGCCATATTTAAGAAGTGGGTTTTTAGAGTTCAAACCCTAAAAACCGTAAACAATTCAAAACAATTCAAATATATGCTTTTTATCATACTTTTCTCGCTAAAAAACTTATTTATACTGATCAATTTTTTACGAATTTATTCATTTTTATTATTTTTTTTTTTTCAATTTAATTTAGAAAAGGAAAATATTATTGACGAAATGTACAAACTCAGTGCTTTATCTCTAGTACTTATTTTTATTGTAGTTATTGCTCTTACTAAACATTACAGCGTTTTCATTCAGATTTTAAATACCAGAAACTAACAAAAGCATCTAAGTCATTTCAACTCGGAAGTACCAAACTCTATACTTAGTGCGTTAAGAAATGCGACCAGAAATGAAATCTGACATTCAAACATCAAAACTCTAGTTAAGTACAATTGAAGAGGGCAGAAATTATTCCTCTGATTCTAGAAATGGCACGTAAATTCAGTACAATAAGCAGATGTGTAAGTTTTTGATACGAGTATTCCAATTCGTTTCATAGTTTTCAGTATGAGTTAAAAATGCAATATTCCTGGAAATGTTGAGTCGGTGGAAAAAAGGTTTTTTCTTTCCTTCCTTTGTCTTGAAACATTGAGAAAAACAGAAGAAAATTTTTTTTACAACATAAAATGTATTTAATACGTGTATTTTCGTAGAAAGCGTTAAAAAATGTTAAATATTTAAAGATATAAGCAATCAATGTTATTTTTTCATTTTTAACACGGATATACATAAAACTTAAATCATTAAAAAACTTCGTTAGTATCTTTCTTTATTCTTAAGACCAAAAATCATCCAAAATAGCCTAATCATCCATCAACCATTAATTTTGAATGACATGTAGTTTTTTGTTAATTGTTAAATCAATTTTTTTGCCCGAAATTTATTTATTTATTTATGTATTTTTTTTTTTTTTTTTTTTTGTTAATTCGCAGATTTTCAACAGAAAGTTGATTTTTTAATAAGGGGGGGGGGGTGCTACTTTAGTTGAAAGTTGATGAATAGGGAGACCATACTTCAATGTAATGTGATCCGTTTATACTAATACTGCGAGCCTTGAGCAAATCATAATTGCTCGAAGCGAACATCGAAAACACACAGATCTTCTTCTACCAGAACTGCGCCCCATTTTCAAAACCAAAAGAAGAATTTCTTTCCTATCCAAGCGTACTCAACCGGAATTCTGAGCTTTAAATTTCATCACGGTTGAAAAACGAGGTACCCTACAGTGCGTAATCCGTTTGCAGTGATGAACGAATCCTTTTTAGCTTAAACGTAAAACGTAATCTTTTTTAACTATATTTTATTTTAATGTATGTGTGAGAAATAGTGATTTCTTTAAATATTGTGATATTAGTGTGTTTGTTATTCATTTTTTATGATATTTTCTCATTGTATTATTAGGGCATTGTATTGTATTATTACTGTATTGTATATGTGAGTGTTATTGATTTTCTTTTTTTAAATATTGTATTGTATAATTGTATTTTTCACTAGTATCGTTTCTTACCTATTTTGTGCATTATCCGCAACCATGCTTCCCTCGAGGGATAATTCAGAGTTTACTTAATCCTGTAACTTGTACTTGTGAAACATATTCCTTTTTTACTTAACTCTGTTATGTTTCATGACCATTTAAATTAGTGAAAATATTATTCCTTAAGTTATTTCACATAAATTTGCTTCAAAGTCAATCAGAGTAGAAAGAAGAGCACATTTTAGTGTGAAAAAAGTGCATAATCTTGAAAAAAAAGGTCGCTCATTGGCACAAAAAATATATCCCCTCTACTATATAAAAAAATGACTGCGGATGTATAATACTACGTTCATTTTCCATTGTATTATTACTGTGTTGTATTGTATATGTGAGTGTTACCGATTTTCTTTTTTAAATATTGTATTGTATTATTGTATTTTTAACTAGTATCGTTTCTTACCTATTTTGTGCATTATCCGCAACCATGCTTCCCTCGAGGGATAATTCAGAGTTTACTTAATCCTGTAACTTGTACATTTGAAACATATTACCTTTTTATTTAAATATCCCTTTTTCATTTAACTCTGTTATGCTTCATGACCATTTAAATTAGTGAAAATATTATTGCTTAAGTTATTTCACATAAGCTTGCTTCAAAGTAATTTTGCAATATCAGAGTAGGAAGAAGAACACATTTTAGTGTGATAAAAGTATATAATAATCTTGAAAAAATATCTCTTATTCGAACTATAAAATATATACCTCCTACTATGTAAAAAAAAAAGAGAGAAAAAATGACTGCGATGTATAATATCAATGATAATTTTCCATTTTGCTATAAATATATTACATTTTAGTTTTCAAAACGTAAGTATACATTTGAATATCAATTTATAGATCTGATACTCGCAAAAATATTTCGCTAGATTTGCCCAATTTTCTTTATAATTATCAATGTTACTATGTGAGTGTAAATGTATCACCATAAACGCTTGCTTATGAAAGGAAAGATGAAAATAGGAAAAAAGAGAGACATTATAACGAACAACAACTGATATACGAATAACAGCATGATCCACTGAAAATAAGAATATAATTCATGTTCAGTAAGTTGTAAGACCATCTTTAGCGCCGATTTAGGCAACAATGTGTCTAGATACTGCGATGCAAAAAATGCGGATTGCATCTAATGAGATGGATGTCCATTTCTCAACTGGGAACATTCTTCTCCTGAACCTCGGAAGTGGCAAAGCACACAATCAACTACCTATCGTGTTTCAGACATTTTTGATCGATAGGAGATCAGGAAGACAGCTTATCATGGAAGCACTTAGGTACCTTGCAGAGCATGTTGACTGCTGCATGCCGTGTGTGGTCGGTCCTTATCCTACTGATAAATAGCGAATCCTCTGAAGAAAAGGTGGTGTTACCTGATGGTGCACGTCATCTACGCGTCCTCGGGCAATCATATTACCAGAAATTCACACTACTGGTGATCTGCTAACGTAGGCGCTGTTAACCTTAACCATAGCGCAATGCTATCTCGTAGTGTGACGTTCCGCAGTTGCTGGCGTATTGGATCTGTCACGACGTCGCCACTTGACTTGAATACTTTGACTGTCACTACTGAAACAGAAGCGTGATTCGTCGAACAATATCACGGTAGTCCAATTAGTCCTCTCCCTACGTCACTGCAAATGGTTGAGCTTCTGCTGTTGGTTCAATAGAAGTCTTCTGAGAGGACGCCATGAGTGGAGATCTCCGGCAAACAAACGGCGCACAACGGTCCTGGTTGATATGGGCGCGTCAAGAGTGTCCTGAACCCACCGCCAAATATCGACAGCTTCATTACGCTTTTGGAACATAAACATTACCTTGCTCCAAGCATCACTGCTAACATTTTTGTGTGCCTTTCCACTGCAATATGGCTAAGGGAGAAACCTGCTCTTTTTAATACATTAATCATCCCCCGGTGTTCTCGTTTGCATCGGTTGTCTGCGCCCTATCATTCTCTGTATGAAGTGGTTCATGTGCTGTTAAAATTTTAATGAAAGCGCTGTGGCCCCTTGAGGGGTGAAGTGAAGTGTTAAAATTTACTTTTGAGCTATATCTACGAAATTGATTTTTTATTTTCGATACCATTTGAAATGAATGACGCTTATCATTTTCTGTCATGATTTTTTTCTACTTAAATATTGTTTCATTGAGGGACATAACTCAGCATAACCTTCAAATTATGATCCAAATATGTACTTTGCTTGTATAAAGTTAATTTTTCATTTTCAATTCTATTTGAAATGGAATAACATGCGTCATTTGCTGCAATAAAAATGTTCTTTTTAAATATTTTGTGTTTTACTAACTGATATAACTTAATATATTCACAAATAGTTATAATATCATTATTATAACTATTTGTGTTGCATTAAATAACAATTCATTTTTACCAGTTTTTATATTTATTTAAAGAAAAGCTTATGTCTTCCTTCTAAACGTCCCCGCCACCCCCTATATTTTCAAATTAACCTTTTGCAATTATATTGGGATTTTAAAGTATTCTCTTCAACCCTTCAGTGTTTTTATTATTATTTGGTCAGTTTTATTTTGAAACTACAAAGTATCACGTTCAATAGATTAGGTAAGTAAAGGGATAATTAGCATATTGTAGTCAAAGGTCCCCACATCAATCCACTGACCCTGGTGCCAGACATTATAAATTGCTCCCCCCCCCCTCAAATTATTAACGTTTCTGCCGACATTTTTACTTTTCAACTTTTTTTTTTTTTTTTGCTTAACTCTAAATCTCATTTTTGTCATCTATTGTACGTTAGCTTTATTGTACAAGCTTGCCTATTTGGTCTCCGTTGGAAAAAAAAAAAAAAAGAACGAGTAAAAATATGTCTAATTCCAATAATTCCCGACTATTAGTATTGAATCCAAATCGCGTTTCTTCAAATATCGCGAAAAATCATTTCTTCAGATACAGCCGTTTACCTGTCCAGGACAGAATTATACTCCATATAAGTTTATGAGAGTGGTTATATGCTTTACCTCACACCTCACACAGTTCGCAAATATACGTATAGGCTGTTCAATAAGTAATAAGACTAATTTTACTGCGGCGAAACCACTCTTTGGAATGTTAATTCTTGTGGTTTGAGAAATGTCTGTTATCTGCATTAACAAAACCTACCGATATTTGGCGCGTACAGACTTATTTTCCTGAGTATCACATGATTGAATTGAAGACTGTTGGCGGGCGCCTACAAGAAATAAGACTAATTTTCTTGCCACGAAACCATTCATTGAAATGTTAATTTCTATGGTATGAAAAATGCCTGTTGTCTGTATTAACAAAACCTACCAATAGTTGGCGCGTACAGACTCATATTCCTGAGTATCACGAGATTGAATTGAAGCCTATTGGCGTTCGCCTACAAGACGCAGCTAGTTGTCAAAATGGAAGCGTCGTTGGAGCAAAGTTGTGCGATTAAAGTTTGTTTTCGTCTGCAAAAATCAGCATCGGAGATCTTTGATATGAACGTGAAGTTTTGAACGATGGAGCAATGTTTAGAGTCAGTACTTTTTGCTGGCATAAAGCTTTTAAGGAAGGCAGGCAGAATATGGAAGATATTGAATGCGAGGGACAACCTTCAACGTCCATCACAGAGACAATGATTAACACTGCTGCTATTATTATAAAGGGAATATCAGAATTATTTTACAATCAGTCAGTTCTGGCTGTTTCCTCAATTTCAGAAACCATTACGAGGCAAACATTTTGCAAGTTACAAAGCATGTCTAAACTCTTCGGGGGCATCTTTGAAACAGCTCTCACAAACTTAACGTTCACAAGTTTTTAAGACGTGGACAGAATTGTTTTAATAAATGCATTTCGTCCCGCAGAAGTTGTTCTTTAAAAAAACACGCAAATTATAACGATTAAAGTTGTTTTGTATTTTTTTTATAAATTTAGTCTTTTTACTTACTGAACAGCCCTCGTATTTAGAAAAAAACCATTGAATCAGCAACCAGCAAATTTAAACACACAGTCAATAAATACATTAAAGGAGGTCCGGGATACATTTTGAAAAAAAATTATTAAACTGTTTCGAGTTTTGAAATTTTTTGCACTGATTGACCATTTATTTAATAATTAAAATCCCCCCATAACATAAATATACTTTTTTAATTTTAACTTAAATTTAATTTAAAAAAAAATATGGCTGTTTTAAATCGCTAAAACTCAAAATATTCTTGGTAAATTTTCAAATTTTTTTCAGGAAATTACTCACAAATACCTAAGCTTTAATTTGTATTCAGCAATTTAAAAAAATATAAATTCAATAAAAAATAAAAAAATATTTGAAGAGAAATTTCGAAACATTCGAAGATACTTTTAAAATATATATATATATTTTGCAATAATAGTTTTTTTTTTTTTTTTTTTCAAATTCGCCAAATAAAAATTAAAGTAAACTGTTTGAAAAAAGATATGCTTCAAATTTCATTGCTTTATCTTTATAAGAGTTTCAATGCAAAAAGTCGGGAAAAATTGCATCACGGAGGAAAACGCGTTTAAAGTTTTCAAGTTGAATTTTATCATCAGTTAAATGCATGTTACAAAAATAATTATATCTTTCGTTCTAACTAAAATAGAAACAAGATTCAAACATCCTTTTAAGCAGGAAAAACCGGAGAAGAATTTTAAATGATGAAAGAAAATTGCCAAATTTGACGATTTTTGTGTCCTAGACCCCTTTAATTCGTAACATATGAAATCACATATCCGAACATTTTTCTTTAGCTGGAAAAACAAAAATATTATTTATATGCGCATGTGTGCACTTGAACATAATGCAACTGAGGGTAAACTCTAAAACAAATAATAAAAAAAAAATATGAATATGTATTTGCTATCATTGAAAAAGGAAAACTGGTGCTACTTTAAAGACTACAATGACTTCTTTACATTCTTCAGGCTTAATGCATGTTCCTTAAACTGAAAATGAATAATTGAGAAAATAATTTGGAATTCAGTGTAACTCATCAATTAAGTTAAACAATTGAAGTAATTAAAAATTATGCAATTTTTATATTTTATCAAAACGTAAAACTTGGACAAAAGTATAAACTCTCTATTACCGTAAAGTTTTGCTCGAATAAATAAATAAAAAGCCATAGGATGAATATACGTTGGTTTAGCATTAGAGACTCTTAAATATTTTATTTTTCAAAACTTATGACAAACATTAAAATACGCTGCTGGAAAAAATTATAAATATAAAGAACTTTTAGCATTGTTTCATTCAAAACGTAACCCAGTTTAATGTTACTTTGTTAGAGTAAAGATGAATTACTAACAAAACAGTTCCGAATTCTCAGCATAACTCATTTAAATTATGGGCAACTTTAATATCTTATCGTTACGTGAAACCAGGACAAAAACATGAAGTCAAAAAGGGAAAATTCCAGGATTACAGTTAAAATTTCGTTCGAAGGAGTCGATTTAAAGCTCTAACATGAATCGATATAGCCATAAGTGATTGCTAGTTGTTTTATTTTTCAAAATTAATGACAAACAAAGAAAATATGAATAAATAATAAAAATTGTTATGAATGAAATTTTAAGGTTTTTTATTTTCTGCTCCATAAATACGTTTAATGGTTAGAAAATAAAACAAACACTTCATCTCGTTGTTAGATATTGCAATTTTTAAAAATATCAAACGCTTTTTCCCACTTAAAATTTTTTTAAAGAAGGTAAATTGCTATTTTATACAATACAATTGACATTTCGCCCTTTTTTTCGGGGGGGGGGGGGATTTTTAAGCAAAACTTTTTTTTGGGATCATTTTATGTTCAGAATAGTTTGAGGTTTTTAAATGCACGTTTTCTACTTTGTTGACTCATTAAACATTGTTATACATTGAAATTCAAAGGATTTTGATATGCCTAGTGTATTGCTAATTCTTACGTACTGAAAACCAAATTAAGGCCTGATGAGACGTTGAAAAAAAAAAAAAGAAAATACCAAATCTGTAGCAAAAATGCTAACTCAGCACGTTTTTCCCACTTCTGGGGATCATTTACCTAAAGCAACATTGGGTTTTCTAATCCTCGCTAAAGTCTGGAGTCTGGAGGCCATAACGTTTAACCACTTGGAGCTCTGTAAGCAATTTAAACTCTTAGGCATATTAAAAACTATAACGATTCAACAAAATGCAAAACATGCATTTAAAAATTTCAACTCATTCCGATAATCTGATCTGAACATAAAATCAAACGTTTTCCTTAAAAAATCCAAAAAATTAAACATGACAGCTGTATAGAAAATTACAATTTACTTTTCTTTTTTTTTTAAGTTGAATTTAAATGTTTGATACATTAAAAAAAAAGAAAGAAAATAGCAATATCTAATGACAAGATTACTTATTTGCTTTATTTTCCGACCATGAAATACACTCATCACCAAATATTTATAATTTTATTCATAAGAATTTTCATCATTTTTTCAGTTTTATTGTTTGTCATTAATTTTGAAGAATAAAACAGATCACGGGACGCGGGAGCGTCCCGCCGCCAAGAAAACCAAACGTCAGCAGCCAACAAAAGCAAATCCACCGCCTAAGACGAAATAAAATAAAAGCGACCAAGAACAGTTTACACGACAGAACAAGTTGTGGTTTTCTCTAGGTTTTTCACCCCTCTGTATCTCAGCCCCATGAAGACCCCCGGAGTTGATGTTTGGTACATTCAATCTCTAGTGGTCCCTGACGCCGTAAACAAAAATACAACCCCTGGACCATCAGGGGGAGAAGGAATATAAGTTATAAAATCGCTGTTCAAAAAAGTTTTCGCTTTCTTTGACAGGGCTACAGCCCGGACGAAAAAAGGAATCAAGCTGAAAATTCGCACACACATTCCTTGTGCCCTACTGATGTGCCTTTTGTGCCATTTGACCCACCTCCCCTCCCCCTCGTTTTTACCCCACAAATCGTACCGTCCCGGGGTTCTGCAGCAGCCCCCCGGCGGCTATGGTAATGATTTTTTGTATACATATTCTTGGAGGGTCATTGAGGATATATAAAAAAATTCAAACCTCAGGGACATCATGGGCCGGAGTAATTAAAGTTTGAAAATCACTAATTTCCCTTATATTCATATGTACTTTCTCTCAGCTTATAGGGTTTTTTAATCTCTGACTGCAATTGCAAGGCTAGAACAGATCTAAGATCTAACAATTATTCAAAAGTTGTCTTTGGAAATGAAATTTAATCATGACTAATAAAACAGATCCAACAGTTGCAACTAGATGTTAAATCGCGGATATCACAAATTTGCCACAGCGACTGCGCATGCGCGCGGACTAAGCTCATTGGGCTTTCTGTTTAAAAATTCTATGTAGTTTGTTTATATTTAAGTAGATTAATGAATAAGTTTAGAATACAGCCCCCCCCCCCCCCCCCCCCCCCCCCAGTTTCACCAATACGAAATTTCTTTTCTTCCTGTTTTTCAGTTTTGATGTATTTAAGGGGGAAGAAATTTTAAATGTCGGCGAAACTGGGATTAAACCATGAAAATATTTTGAGTGACATATTATATGTAACTGTACGCATATGTATATGATACATCTAACTTTATAATTGGAAGCGAAAATAGCACTTATTTATTGGTTTGCTTATTTTCATTAATGCATTTTTCACAAATGTAACACATTATGAATTGAAATATATGAAATATGTGTGTGGATATCCGTGTTTTGCAGTAATTTGTTAACAGAGAAAATTTTTGCAATTAATTTAAGCAAGACTTTTGAAATGAGCTAAGTCTACACTCATACGCAGTGGCAAATTTGTGACATCCGCGATTTGACTTAGAGTAAGTGCAGTTGCATACATCTTGACACATTCAAAGTTAAAATATTTAAAGACTTGTTTTTTTTGCTTGGTCATAACATACGTTAGTTTGTCTTTTTAGTGAACTTTTAAACAAAACTAGGTATTAAGCAAGACAAAGATTTCCATCAAAAGAAAGATAAATCACCCAACAATTAAAATTATTCCATATAAAACATAAAATAATCCGCGATTTAAGAAAAGAAGTCATTAAATAAAAGCTAGATTGATATAACCCGCAAATTGTAAAAATATTTTTAAAAAAAAACTTCATGAAAATGTTGAATAATCCATCAAATAAAGAAACTGTAATAGAATTTATTGCAAACTTGTAAAATACTTGAAAACTATATAATTTAAAATATAATATTTTATTATCCAAGCAGTTTTCTTTGCAACAGAGAGGATACAAGGATTGCAATAAAATTTAAACTGCCTAATTCTCACCAAACGAACATAGAATCTTACTAGTCAGAAAATAACATGACGTAAAATTAAGCTTGCCATTATTGTTCCTTAAAAACACGAAACAACGTTTTTTCAATTGAATATTATGACTTGAAATTCTCAATTTAAAAATTCAGACAAAGTAACAATATCTGTGCAAAAAGATGTGATATCTCAGCAAAAACAACCCTAGTTTGCCCGCCAAGTATGTGCCAAACTATTATCCTCCCTTTTCTCTTTCATCTCACCTACTTCCATTAGAACCTCGTCCCACCTTAAACTCCTCAGATTATCCTGTTTGGCGGGAAGCTTTTCAAAGTGAAGTGGTGAGCAAAAAGCTTCCCGCCAAACAAGATAAACAATTTAAAAAATCGATCCATATTTCTGAGGAGTTTAAAGTGGGAGGAGGTTCTAATGGAAGTAGGTGTGATGAAAGAGGAGAAGAGGGAGGATGATAGTTTGGCAGCTACTTGGCGGGCAAACTAGATATCATAACTTTTTCAGGCTGAGGGTTTTTGGGTTTAGGATGCAGGTTTTCTTTTTTTGTGCGGAAAAGTTAAAGGTTTTCTTGGCCGGGAAATTTTTACAACAGGGTTGTTTTTGCTGAGATAACATTCACTAAGGGCAACATTACTTCATGTTCGAGCTTTAATTGGACACATTTGAGCAGTTTTAATTCTTAAATATATATAAATTATTCAATTAAAGTATTGTATTGGATGAAAACCAGTGGCATTAGACGTGTAATTAAAACAGATTAACAATGAGTTCTTTTCAAAAGTTAACGTTTCTTCAAAGTAACTTTTCAAACGTATGCTGCAAAATTTTATGTATGCACCAAATTTAGTGTATGAATCTGCTCAAAATAATTTCTCACAATTAAAAACGTATATTTTTTATGTTTTTTTTTTTAGACTTTTCTATAATAATTAGCATTAACCATTTATTTAATTTAAACATAACTTATAATTATGCTTCACATATATTATTTCGTAACATTTCATTGCTTCCAACAATTTTGCAAACGAATGGAAAAACATTTTTTTTTTTTTTGCACCAAATTTAGTTTATGAAACTGCTCAAAATAATAATTATCACAATGGAAGAAGTAGATTTCCCATTCTTTTCTTATTGTGCTATGTTTGTGTTTAAAAACTTCCATTTAATAGTAACTACAAACCATTTTTATTAACCTAGGACATACTACTTATAACTGTGGGTGTGTTCATTTAATGACGTCGTCAGTGGTTATGCTTGAGTGTCCATAGAATATTTTCATTAGTTTTCATCAACCGGTCTATTGGAAAGCGCCTGGTTAGTCACCGGTTAGCCACGCGGACAACTGGTTACTCAATCCGAACATACTTATGTTTCACAAAGTTTTTTATTTCTCGATATCGTTTCCCAACAACTTTAGAAACAAACGGAGTACAATATTATGCACTAAATGACTGATAGTCACAAGTAAGCGTGAAACTGCTGTATCTAGATGTCGTATAGGTGAGCTGATTGACAATTGCTGAATCAAAATAATTTCTCAATACGAAAGAAAACGAGCTGATGTGTGCCTCACATGAATTCCTTTTATTCCAATTTAATATCATTTTCCCATTATTGGTAATTTTAATGTGATTCAATAGTTTACTTTCTAAATATCACCAATAGTAGCCAAATTGAAACCAGATTTAAAAAAAAAATTCGCAAAATTTGTCGCCAAGTACCAAAAGACTGGCGATATATCGCCAAGTGTCCGCCAAATTGTAACACCACTTGAGTTTACATCGAAATTATAAATGATTTCCCCCCAAAAGGGGGCAAAAGACCACCTTAGAAGCACTCGAATGCAACCAAAAGGAGAGATACACAACTAGACCCCACTAGGAGTCTACGTACCAAATTTTAACTTTCTAGGACATACCGTTCTTGAGTTATGCGACATACATACGCACATCCGCAAATCCGCACATACAAACGTCACGAGAAAACTCGTTGTAACTAACTCGGGAATCGTCAAAATGTATATTTCGGGCGTCTATATGTTCTTAGGTATATATTCACGTGTGGTCGGACCGAAAAAAAAAAAAAAAAACATTCATTCGGGGATGAGCAAAATGGAAATTAAGGTCGATTTTTGAGTGAAATTTTTTTACAATACTTACTTTTTTTGTAAATGGAAGTAAAAATTAGGGGTATGTGAGTATTTTTTTAGATTTCTTACCTGCAGGCGACTGACGCCGGACGACAAACATTGGTCGCATGGTTCAGACCCATTATAGTCGCACCTCCAGGAAGTCAGAGCGTGTCGGTGACATGAAAGGGTTGCTCCATTAACATTGGTGGGCACAATGTGTAAAGGCATGTAGCCAAAAACAACGCCCATATGATTCACTAAGTCAATTTTTTTTCCAAATAATTTCTTCCTTTCATTTTATTCCAGGGGGTCTAGCATAAGTAAAAATTTATTTGCGTCTCGTGTTATTTTTTCTTTAATTCGTTGCAAAGCAAGCTTCCTTAAAACGATAATTGGTATCTAAAGCAATTATCTATCGCTGCATACAAAAAGAAAAATCAAAATTTTACGTGTCCCAAGTTAGGGAAGAGGATCCCTAACTTGGGATGAGATGAATATATTTTTGTTTTATTTTTAAAGCGACATAGCTTTACATCTATACTTTGTCCTGAGGTGTCTGAGGCTCTTTCTAAAAATAGAATACTTTCTAACTGAAAACATAAGATTAATATGCTGCTAAAGGTAAAAGTTCAAAACTGTCCCAAGTATGAGCACTTGACTGTCCACCACTTGTAATTTGTGTCTAGGAGTAGCTAATCCGTGAGCGTTATTTGGCGTTTTGTGCCTTTCACTCTCAGTGAAACAGACACAAAACGCAAAATAACTCTCAATTTCCCCTTCCATTTTGGACTTCACACCGTCCAAAATCATGCATTGTGACTTGTTGCGGGGGTAGTAAACCCGTACGCATTACTTTGGTTTCTGGATAACGCTGATTGTTTCACTCTCGATGAGAATAATGTCCCAGCCTTTCAAAATCACACATTATGATATGCATTTTAGTGGTATAGCTAAGCGATGTGTTTCACTTTTTCGTCAAGGAGTTGACACGATTGACATACAGCCTACCGAAGTCGCTTATCCGAGAACCATTCTACCCATAATACAGAGATGGGGCATCTGCCATTTTGCTTTATTTTGTTCATTTTAATCATATTTTTGCACACATCATTGTTAATCATTTTTCATTCAAAAATAGTTTGGCGATAGTTTGCAACTTTGTGAGCAGAAGTGGCGATTGGAACTAAAAAGTGGGAGGGGGGGCAAAAAAAACTATAAGTCATAGGATTGTTAGAGGCAGCAAAAAAAAAAAAAAAAGAGGGGGGCGGGGAAAGTACAAAACTTTGCTAGGACTGATTTTGAGAGCTAATTAGTGGTAATTGATGTAAATCTGTTAACTTAACTCACGTTTTCATTAAGATTTTGATGAATTTTGTGCATAATAACTTTCTCTGAAAAACACGTAGACATGAATTAGACTTACATTATTCATCCCAAAGTATTTTGAGACATCACAAACGCCAATAATTTCGGTAAATACTAACAACACTCGTAATAATTTCGTTTAACACGTATTGCTTGTTTAAATAAAACAATTGATTTACTAATAAACCAATGAATACATAAACTAAAAGTTACTACTTGTAACTTTAAATATGTTCTGAAAATTTTGACATTTCTGCATTTTTATATAATTTCTAGTTTTGGCTCCTAAATTAAAAAAAAAGAACCATAATAAGGGGGGGTTGCCCCCCCCCTCCGAATCGCCGCCTCTGTTTGTGAGAGATGACATAATATTTCTAATGGCTCTACACCGTAATGCTAATCTTTTCCACATTATGTCGCATATTGAAAGAATTGAGGAAATGCCGAAAGTACATTAAAAATTCCGAAGTAAACAAATGATCAGTCGGATTTCAATAAAAGCTTCAAATTGGATGAATAAACCTGCGACTGAATTGACAAAATGCTCTTGAAAGACGATTCGTGACAGAAGAATTTCGCGCTTTATGCGCGAACAAAAGAATCTGACTACTCATATGAAACGTTAAAGAGGAAGATGTACGAGGAGGAGCCTTTTAGAGTGCAGAAAGATCGGCCAACTCTGTCGTTGGCGTCTTTTGTACCAGGAATGAAGTAAATAAAAGACATCTTTTATGCATTTTCCAAAGAGACACTTGAAAAGCTTCCTTTAATATTAGATGAGGCGGTCGCGACAAGTGCGTCCGTAACTGTGGGTCGCGTGTCGCAAATGGAAAGCTCGATGTCAGAAAAGGAGAGGCACAATGGGCCGCAATCTCCGCCACTGACAGAGTGGAGGCTCTGAATATTTAACGAGGCGATCGCCCGAATCATTGTGTACCTGTTGGCTCGGCTCGAAGCGTCAATTCATCTTTTCGTTGGATTCGAGGCCCGCTTCAGGAAGAAGCGGTGTTTTTGAAGCCGGGGATTTTATTGGTGATGGCAAATATACTGGTGAAGATCGTTTATATGCTGGTCAGATGTATCTCATGCTTAATGCAAGTGAAATTATTACGAATCAGTGACGCAGTGAAGGGGGGGGGGGAGCGGGTGAAAACACCCCCAGAGCCATTGGTTTTAACATAAAGGCAAATCTTAATACATTAATTTATGCATATGAAAAGGCTATTTAGATCAAAACACCCTTCAGATGGAATTTTTAATCAAAAAACCTCTTCCAGAAGGTAATGTTGATAAAAAAAACCCTCCAGAAGGTATTTCTGGCTGCGCTAGTGGTACGAATACATGCGGTGGCAATCATCTGAAGTTATAAAATGCAGTGGAGGAACGATGGAGGGAGTGTGAGGGTTGTAAACCATGTCTTATAGGGCTGGAAGATTTTAAAAAGTTTTCAAGCGCATTTGAGTGACCCGAAGAGGCGTGATAAGATTATAACCTTTACCTTTAGAAATAAAATTTTACGCAAAGAACAACACGAGTTTAAAAAAATAATAATAAATATTCTTAACCAAAAACACTTTCTCAAAAGTATCTCTCCTTCTCTTTATGTATATGTATAGATTAATTTATATCAGGACTTAATAAAAGAAGTGCAAAGTAACCTATATTACCTGATTAACAGCTTGTTTGATTCGTATTGCAACTATAAAAAACAAGCCACATAAAAAATTAATCTGTTACTTTCAAAATTCCCAAAAATTATTTGACAAAGGCTCTTGTTTGTAAAAACGAAGTTTAGCATGATTGTAAGAAACCCTCTCAGTGGTGCCCTCTAATCAAACTCTCCTAAAGAATTATTTTTCTTTATTATGCAATGTCTTTCGTGACGTTTTTGTGGTCGTAAAGCACCAAAAAACAGAAAGAAAAAGAAACCCACCTAAGCGAAAACCGTTGAAGTTTTTTTTTTTTTTTTTGGTAATTTGAAAACCACCAATCGCAACTTTCCTGCTTAATAGCATCGAAAATAAAGATTTTGTTTTCTTCATATAGCCCTTTTCACACGCTAGAACTGAGTCGTACATTCTGATTCTTAAGCAGGAAGTTGGTCTTTAGAACTATTGTAAAGCTAACATCATTTACAGATTCTTAAAAGTTAACACAAATGTGCGTTTTAAAACTTGCATAAAGTACTTTTCTTTAAAAAATGAATTTTTCGTCGGTACTTATCGGTTTGTTAAATCTAAAGATAACAAACAGAGAAATTATTACTTTTCTTGTTCTGTAGTACTAGTTCCTTTTTTTTTTTTTTTTTTTTTTGCATAAAAAATACCATCGAAGCAATTAAAAAAAAAGACATTTTTCCATTTTTATTGACCTTTTAGCCTTATTGCGGAATCGGATTTATATCGGTTAATATCGGAAAATATTATCCGACTTCAATATATGTATTTTTTTATTTTTTAAGTCTTCACTTATTGCAAATTTTCCGTCTTCATTTAAAAAAAACATTCAAGCAAAATATTTTTTAAAATCAAAGAAATAGTGAAATTCTCCATTTTTCCACTTAATTCGATCTTATGGATTCTCTTTTCTCTTTTAAGACAAATTGTAACTTTTCCGTCCTATAGAAATTTGAAAAAAAAAAAAAAAAACATTGAAGCAAACGTGGTAAATAAAAGCGCAAAGTAACGGTGAAACTCCTCATTTCTTTCTTTCTTTTTTTTTTTTTTAGTTTTCAGGCTCGTTGCGAGTACGGAAGATATTATCCGATTTCAGTTTTTTTTTTTTTTTTTTAGTTTTCTCCAATCGCAACTTTTTCGCGTTATAGCGACTCGAAAATAAAACTTTGTTTTTTCCCACCACCCTAATAAAATTTATGCTCTACTGGATGATGAAACATTTGTTCAAATGCGAGTTTATTGTTTTTTCAAATAGTCATGGCCGATTATCTGGCGAAAGCAGCAATTCTTATAGCCCTAGATTGGGAGTACGGGAAATTGATCCACAACACCTCGAAGATGGGAAGACAAAAGCATTTCTGTTGGACAAGAAATAACTTTCTAATTTTACACAAAAGAATGGCGTCAATTGAATGGTGAAACAACGTTGGATGTTACAAAATACAAATTTTACAGGAGAGCTTTTTATCTGAGAGCGCAATCAAATTTTTAAAAGCTGACAAGAAAATGTCACATCCAACGTTACTACATTGTACACTGTTAAAATCACAGGATGCATTCGGCACCTTTCAGGGGAGAAACGCTTGTTCCCAGCGGCACCCAATACGGAGCCGAAATCGCACCTCTAAATAGGGTGAAAAACAGGCACCTTTTAAAAAATAGACAGCCGGAGTGAAAAAAAGGAACCTTCGGAGAGAGAAATGGCACCCTTACTATATCCTCCTCCCCCCCTCCCCCGTATTGTGTGCGTTTTTGAATACAGTTGTGTATTTTTTTTTTTTTTTCTTTTTTTAAGTTTTGTTTTGATTTATGATATTCTACGTTTTGGACATTTTTCACATTGAACTCGGTACTGGAAATGATTAAAACATGTAATTACAGCATTTGATCATATTTCAGAGTTTTCGACATAGTTAAGAAGTGCTCATTGCTCTAACTCAGTGTTTCTCAACCTCTTTTGACCCACGGGCGCGGTAAAAGCAAATGAAAAACTTTGAGGACCAGTGAAATCTTTATCGTTTTCTTAAAATTCATAAAATAAATAATATTAATAATAATAACTCTGGGGCCGTTAAAAACATGTAATGTTAAAAATTAATAAAACAATAAATATCTACCCCTTTACTTGGTATCAAAGATCTGTCACAAATACGTTATAATTTAAAGACGAGTAATTATTTAAATAATGTAAAAAATTATACATTTACTAAAACATGACGCATTAGAAAATGAAGCATAACTGTTCTTATGGATTATTTACATGAAGAGCTAAAAATATTCAGGGATATTACAGTTGCGAAAAAACAAAATCGTTTCATAAACGTTAATCATGATCAACAAAATAAAATGCACATAAAGTTTTTCGACATTTAAAAAACCAAAAGAAATTTCTAACGCTATCGAGACATTTCCCGCTAACAGGAAATGATTCTAACACTTGAATGAAAAAGCAAAAAAAAAAAAAAAGAGAGAGAGAGAGAGAGAGAGAGCTCGACTGAGAGATTTTTTTTTTCTTCGCTAGCTTTCTGTTATAATCTACGAAGCACAAGAATCATTTTTATTAAGGTTCTCACTTGTTGATTATTGATAACCTTTTTCTTGGTGCTTTTTTTTTTTTTTTGGTGAATAATAAAAGCTGCTTGTCGAGTACTCAAGAAAATAATGAGAGATATTTTTAGTAGCGTTTTGAATGATGGAAATTTCACAACAGTAACAATAAACTGAAACTAAACGACAGTAACGGTAACTGAAAAGCAGCGAATGCACTTTTAAATACTTTTAACTATGTTTGAGAGCCCTAAAAGCTACAAAGTGATCAAAAGCTGTACTTACTTGTAATTTTGGATAATTAATCCTAGAAAAGTTGTGTTTTAATCCAATAGTGTATTTCATTCAATGTGAAAGACACACAAACGCAATCATCATTTGTCCGCCATATTGTGGTGGTTGAATGTATGTTTAAGGCAATAGCGCGTGCGCAATAAATCTTTCTGAGATTGCACGCTGTTTCGGCTCCTCTGCTCTATTTCCTGGTCTGAGTTGCACCTTCAGAAACCATGCTTTCACCTTAGAGGGAATATATTCACTCGTCTGGAACCCCTGGTTATAACAGTGTAATGAACGTTTTCCACAAAGGATCAACATAAAACTCAAATTCGTTTTTTATCGAACGAAACAAAATTACTTCACCGGAAAACCAATTTTGAAAAAAAAAATAAATAAATAAATAAACGTATCCAACGTTGCTTCAGGCGACCATTCAGTTGAGAAAACTCCTGTACTCTTTAAAAGCAAGTTTTTCAAGGCAAATTTAGATTTAAAAAGGGGGGGGGGAGACCGGAACAACTCCATTAACATTTGATAAGTTCAATGAATTATTTTTATTTTTAAACATAATATAGATGTTATGAATGGGTATCATTGAATTTAGTGCTAAAAAATTAGATATTTTTTTCAATTGTCAGATTTTCGCTTTGCTACGTTCAAGACAGAAACTATCTTGCATTGTATATGAAAAGTTTTTACCTGTAGCTGAGTAAAACGAGATAAAGAAGAGAAAATAGATCACATTACTGTTTTTTTTTTTTTTTTTTTTTTTTTTCGGGCCAAAACAACTCACTGTGAATCATTTTTGGAATTTCTTGAAAAGGGCATAACTAGGAATATTTCCTTCAACAATGTACTTATTGAATATTATTTTTTTGACTGAAATAATTTTGCCCCAACTTTAAAACATTTTTGTTCCCTCATTTTTAATATTTCTTCGTTATTTATAGACCTCATTTAAGTAACCTCATTTAAGTTATGCATGTAAAGAGTACGGTAGAACGGGGGCACGTTTACGCGGATTGTGTTTTTACTTAGGAAATTTTGACTTTGCGGTTTTATGAAGCAGTTAATGAAGTCAAATTTTGTATATTCAGTTGTTTCTCAGCTTGTGTTTTTAACCATAAAAAAATGTTTTTTGAGTCCATGTCGATTGCGTAAACGTGCCCCGGATACGGGGCACGTTTACGCATATTTATTTTGACACCTAACGTGGTTGGTTCTGTTAGTGTTTTAAACAGAATATCTTACCGTCGTTAAAATAAAGCAAATTTATTACAGACTGAATAGTGTATGAAATAAAAGATGAAGCGGGCATGAAGACTGCACAACATGATTGTAAGCTATAAGATACGAATTTGTAACTCAATTAAAAATTAAATGGTGATTTTCAAAACTAAATAGAATGAAAATACAAAAAAGTTTTGAGACCGTTCGGAGCAAAAAAAAAGCGTCAGGTCACGTTTAGAAGTAAGACACGTTAAGAACGTGCGTAAAGGTGCTCAGACGTCAACGCGTAAACTTACCCGGTCTAGAAGTTTGGATCTATTTTTAACGTGCAAAAATATTTAATATAACAACAAACAAATAACAAATTGAATTCTCAAAAAAGGATAAAATTCTGCTAATTTTTTATATTCGTTATTTCTTAACTAAGAATTATTTATTCACAATAAGCTTCAAAGCGTTCAACTCAAAATTTACTCGACTCGGTAGAAAACAGATTATTTTTTCTGCATGCTAGACAGAAGCTCGACTGATGCTCAAAAATTAGTGAGGATATTTGCTAGGGAGCAGAATCAATCTGTTATGACTGTTGGCGCTCCAGTTATAATTAGTTTTGAATGAAGGGCACTGTGTAAACGTGCCCCAGTCTAACCTATTTAAAGATCAAATCGCTTTCAACTCACATAGAAAAAAGTTATGATTGTGCTTGCAAACTAAATTAAAATAAATAAATCCAAAATAAACTGAAAAGATTTCAAAAGAAATGCCATCAAAGGAGGCAAATTTCACATCGACAATTACATGTTCTTGCTCCGTCATCAAAACAGAATCCTCTAGCCAATTAGTCGATTCCACGAAGTCGCTTTCCAAAGCCATACTTTGCATTTTGACAAACACCGGTAACGATCCCGTACACAAGCCACTGGCATTAGAGCACGGAACTGGAACATGCAACGACTGGTTTTTGAATCTAAGAATTCGTTTTTTTTCTCTCCCCTCTTTCTTTATCTGGTTATTACGAATCAGATAGTGGAAAATTACTAGTCTATTACCGAAAAGATGGCGTTTCTCAAAATAAATTCACTTTTGATCCTCAGAAGAAGCGTCCATTTTTTATTTTGATTTCTTCTGCTTCCAGTTACTGGTCATTTTTGAGGGGTAGTTCTTTATTTTACTTTACCTATACCTTAATTTGTGCTGATTTTAAAAAATATATATCTTTTCCGTGTGATTTATAAGCTATTTTTGTTGCCTTTTCCCTTTTCCTGCAAGTTTTATTCAGGAAAAAAAACAAAAAAGTAATGTGATTCTTTGTTTTTTTTTCTTTGACTTATTCTGTGTGTGAGTTTTTCCATTGTTGCTTTTAGCGCTTGGTTTTGTTGCTGTTTGTCAGATTTAAAGATACACTAAATACAAAATGAATGTATAAAAATAGTTCTTAATTTTACAACATCAACGTTCTTGCTAAAAAACAAATAAAGCTAAAAACATCAGAGATTTTTTTGACCGCACGTATTAACTTATAATGCGAAATCAACGAAAGTTGGTTCAAGACTCAAGACACCACTTGAAGTTGCTTTTTAAATGCATAGCCAAAAGTAACACAGTTATATGTTTTGCAAAACATGCCGAGCATGCCACGAAGGCGACTCCTCTATTTTGTTTTTCTAACCTGTATAACTAAATTGAAAACATTTCATTTTCCCAAATGTATATTGAAATGAATCACTATGTCCAAAGCAGCTTTAAACCTTCGCAAAACAACTTTCACAAAAATCACATTTGAAATGTCTTTGTTAAGTATAAACTAGGCACTATAGTATAAACCATTTTGCACCGCCATTGCAGTTAACCATAGCACACCGCCAGTGCCACAAATGAGCAAACAATAAGAACCCTTTTCTATTGCGACATTTCTCGTTCTGTCTCAAATTTTTGCTATCAAATGCATGATACTACGAAACCACAACTTGCTGAGCTAGGACCTGTCTGATATCAGTAGAGAGGGAAAAGAACCAGCTTTTTTGAGACCTCCCAGAGAGTTAATGACTCTTTCGGATGAATGCTTTTCCGAAACTTCTCAAATTGAAAAAATAAAAAAATAATAATAATGTGTTTTTGTTTAAAGAACTGTTGTTTATTTTTTTCCCCTGAAGATTTCCAGTGTGCAGGGCCGTATCCAGAGGGGGTTGGAGCCGACGCCCCCCCCCCCCCACCGAAACCAGAAATGTTTTGTACCGTAAAACAGTTTTTTTTTTTAAATTTCTAAATGTCAGAAAAGGAAAATAACAAAGTTTTTTTATTCTTAATTTTGAAACTATTGAACGAGTGAAAATTTAAAGAAATACAGAAAAAGCAATTCTAGTTCTCATTAGCTGCAAAGCATACTTGAAATTTAGACCCTTCATTAGGACTTCCTGCTCTCTTTCCCAATTTAATTCAATGCCGTCCAGGGCCAAGGCAGGCCCCTTGTCCGTTTAGTAGACTTGCCCTCCTCCAGGGGCCTGCACAGAAATTTTGGCGCCCGTCACAAATGACTTTTTCGGGCCCTCCTCCATATTGTTTATTTACCCCTATTTTCACCCCTAGTTTTAAAAATATTGGGCCCCCTTCAGGCTCGGGTCCAACAGGTGTCCCTTCTCCCCCGTGTGCCCGTCCCTGCCCTCCACTCCCTAAAATTCTTATAAAACTTCCACTGCACCGATTTCGAGACGGGGACTCCCCAAGGGCCGGGCCTCTAGTTTCCAATTAGACTAGTATCTGGTTACCAAGATGTGCCAAATTCAGCTCCTTGATACATCCTGAGAAAAAAATGCAAAAATCATGATTCTCGCGTTTTGAAGCATAATTTTCAAGATAAATTTTTGTGACTGATATGTTCCATGTCTTGCCCTTTATTTAATACCGAATTCAGTATTTTGGAAGACCTTTTATTATTTCTTGTTTTTATCTTACTTCTACTGCATACTGTTAGTATCTTAAGCATGAGGGAAAAAGAACATTTACTCTACTCTATTTAATTTTCTGAACTACTTGTGATTGAAAAAAAAAAATTTTTTTTGTTTTGAGAAATATTTCGTTACATTTATTTTTAATTTAAAACGGGTGTGTCTTACAAAGTTATAATCATTTTGTAAGACTGTGCAATCAACTTCTGAAAAGTGCAAAATAAGTGCTTTAAATAATTTCAACAGTTCTAGTGTCTTTGAAAATTATTTAAGTTTTTTAAATTCCTTGTAAAATTCTTCAATTTTGTCTCTTATCAAAAAAATAAAGTATGAATTGTGCAAATGGCTAGAATATTACTATTTCGTTCTTATTTTCTGAATCTCTACACCATTTCTTTTAAACTATTTTGTACAATTTTTATACTGTAGGGTATTTAATGAAAAGGTGGGGGGGGGGGATGTTAGGGAAGTGATCAAAAACAAACTACACTAAAAGCCGATGTGAGCAAATGACGATATTCCTTTTTCTCTCTCGTTTTTCCTCTCTGTCGATTAAAGTCAACGATTTGTCGTATTTTGATTGATCTGGATTTGCAGAAGAATGCATAACTTTTAAAAGACTTTGTTTGCCTATTTTTCTTCATATTTTTGTAGTCTCAATTACCCCATATAAGGCCTCAAAATAAAAAATTTTATATCCATTTTTCAAAACATGGGAGGAGAAACCCCCCAGATACCCTAAAATTATGGATGTTTTACATCCGACTTAAATGGACACTCCTGTTATCCTCACCACTACAAAGTGAATAAAAAAATAAGAAATTAAAATAAAAATAACAACAGTCCAAAAGTGGAATCATTAAAAATAGAGACAAAAAACTTTCTACGTTAAATATTTTTATGCATGTATGTGTGTCTATATGTATAAATGTGTGTTTATATGTATAAATGTGTGTGTGTGTGAGTGTTAGGGCAATGTCCGAATTCCCGGGCCCCTCCCGAAAAAAATTTCTGGATATACGGCCTTATGCCAGTGTGAAAGAGTGGAAAATTCGATTAAACGTTAAAATAATAGCACGTCCATTTTAACTTTGAACCGAACCGGTTCAAATGCATGACAGCACTGCTGTAGAGAATAGTCTGCTAATGACTAAAAAAGGTGACCATTCCCCCCTCCCCCCCAAACGAGACATTTACCAATTTTTGACATCCGTACTGTGCATTAAAAAAAGAGGGCTTTTTTATATTTTAAGACCGACAAAAACATAAATTGACTCTTAAAAAAAGGCGAATTGATGTAGTTTTTTTTTAATGTAGTTTTCATGAAATTTGTTTGAATAAATTTGGTGCTGATTTTACAACTTACTTTTAAAATCAGCAATGTTTTTGGCACTGCGAATTGCAACTGTTCTTTTTCGCTAGCCCAAATGTTGAGCGAAAATATCCTTTCATAAGTGCAGTGGACCCGGGCAAGCGAAAAATATATTGCATGACTTCATTTACTGATTTGAAAATTCTTTAACAGCTCCACCCTGTGACTTTTGTTGAAGCATTCAGTTTTCTGGTCTGTCTCTTCAAATAGCGGGACATTTCAGTATGTGCGTGGACCACGAGATAGGATGCCTGAACTTACTAATGATTCACAGAAATGCCTTTCCCAGAATAGTAGATTTCTTTGCTGGTATTTTTCATACATTATAAAATTATTTTGTTTATTAAAACAAACAAAATAAATCAAATAATTAAAAAAATGAAAATGCATCAGAATAAGAAAAAATATATTTTTAAACTAAAAGATTTTTTTTTTTTTTTTTTTTTTTGTGAATTGATAACGCTTAAGAGCCTTTCAATCACTTCATACATTTGTGAGGGAATGAAAATATTAAAATTTGATTTTTTAGTAGTTAGTCAGGCCTAACTGGTTTCTCAGTTTAATCGTTTAATCACATGAAAATATTCTTTAATATAGAAGTAACTTGTGAGTATTCAGTTTTTATGTATCTATTATTTAATTTTATTTAACTTTTAAAAAATACTTTTAAAAAAATTAAGAAATCACAAATGCAAAAAACAGGGTCCGATTAAAGCATTAGCGGGCCCTGGGCCAATATTTTTTTTTTTTTTTTCGGAACCCCTATAGTCAATTCTTATCAACACAAATATTCACTGGGAACCAAGAACCCCGACTTCAGGGGTATACTGCGGCGCTCAATTACTCGGTAGAAGTATTTGTTGAAATGCAAAACATCACACACCTTGAATAAGGGGAAGAAAAAGGAAATAAATATAGAAGAAAACTTGAATTTTCTTTCTTTTTCTTCAGTAATAGACTGGAACTTAACCAATTTCAGTCACTTGGGAAAACCTAAAATAGGGGCCTTCTGGTTGGCCTATTCACTAAATAAGCCCTGTGGAAAAAAGTTATCTGGTTACCTGGTTTTATATATGTGAAGGAAGAATTCAGAGACAAATTTTCAACAACTTGAGATGAAAATATGCTGCCACTTTCCCTTGTTTTAACACATACAAAAACGTTTTATTTAAAATTTTTTGTTTCATTGATCCTGAGGGGTTGATTTACTGTTGGGATGGAATGACGCACCCAATCGATGACAAACTTACAACTAAATGTGCAAATTATTTTTTAAAAAATATTTTAAGTGATTTTTTTTCTTTCTTTTCCTTTTTTTTTTTTTTTTTTTTTTTTTTTTTTTTGTATTATACATTATCACGAAAAGTATATGCACTCAGAAGGAAGTGAACTACTTTCACGTAACGTAACATGTATGAAGAAATAAGCAAATTTTTGCAAATTCAGAATAAAAGATCGGTTTATTAAGAAATTATTATAGTACTAATAGTTCCGAATCAATAAGTAATATAGCCACCTCTGACTCTGACTACTATACAAGATGAAATATGACGTAGCATTGCATTAATTCGATGAATCAAGTAAGTAATCCATGACCTCTGCTACAATTCATGCCATAATTTTTGCAACCGGGCAGTTCATCCACCAATATTCCGGGACCACTGCTATTGCCTCGACTCCACACATTCTTGCCGAGTTTCGTGACGATTTCTTCCGGGTGCATTGACTTTTTGTGACAGTGTTTACTCATCATTTTGACATGATGTTTACAAATGTGTAATATGATTGTTTGCTTGCTTGGAAATAATTTTTGCTTATTTTTAACTAACAGTAAAGACAAGTGAGGCAATGACATTTTTGTACTTGGCATTTACATGTAATATGCAAAAATAAAATACAGAAATTTTACCTTTGATATCTTTTTAAACTTGATTCTGGAAAGTATTTAAACCCCTCAAAATATGTACAAGTCATCAATTGGGAAGCATCATGAGGACATGAAAAGGGCTCATGTAGTATCCTCAAAAGGCACTTACGAACCCGTCATAATCGCGAAAATTTAAGCCCCGTGAAATATTTTTTTGCGGCTGATTTTTCACTTTCAAGTAAATTTTGCGAAATTTTCACCTCGAAAAATCACCGATATCTTTCTTTTCGCTAAAATAAGTGCTTTAACAGTTTTTACACATAATCGGCCCTGTGTATAGCCAGGGGTGCCCACGTGGGGGGGGGGGGGAGTCATGGCGCAGACTGTGCCATTGAAACTTTAAAGGGGTGTTTTGAGGGGTATTTTTCTTAATTTAGTGGGGGCTTTTGCTTTTGGGGGTACTCCGCGATATTGAGGAGGGTGCCCTTTGGGGGCGTGGGCACCCCTCGTATAGCGAAGCCGCATATAGCGAATTTATAGCTTTAACGTAATTGCTTCAATCCCCCTTCACGTTTTTCTGTATATTATTTAACTTTTTATAACGAAGTTACTGTTACAACAAACTTCGTATTTTGTCCCCTTGACTTCGCTATAAACGGGCAAAGAAATAAGTTGCCCACTTCAATGGGATCCATTATTTTTATTCGAATGAGATGGAATTTGAGCTACAGATATAGTTTAAATGATGCGCTAGAGAGTTATTTAGGTTATTTAATATTTATGAAGACGCACAAAATGTTTATTTGTGCACAGCGCCACTCATCGACGACTTTTTGTACAAAAATATTTTTATCTAATAATTCTCGTGCATCATTCGAATCATCTGTTGGTCAAATTTAATTTTATTCGGACTGATAGAACACGTTCTAGAGTCCTAGAGTCCTCTGAATTGTGCAATTTATTTCCTGCTGAAACTTGTATTTATATATATATATATGTGTATATATATATTAGGGTAAGCCGAAAATTGGATATTTTCGATAAGAGACTTCTAGTAGAAAAACAAATACTGCGTATTGGTATCACAAATATGGAAAAAGTAATTTAAAAATTTAATTTTGTCGCTAGATCGCGCATAAGCTTCAAAGATAGCAGAAAGACAAAAAAAAAAAAAAGTCAAATTTCAAATTTTTTTCAAATAAAATACAAATATTTTTTCCTCGTGAGTAAAAAAGGAAACGTCTAAAGAATAAGCGTGTAAGAGCTGAATAGTTTTCCTAAAAAAGGGTTTGGTGTTTCCTCTTTTGCATGTTTTACTGTGCTTATTTATTAATTTTCCATAACGAAATCACGGCTATGAAAATCTTTTCATTGGATCTATTAGAGTTCATTGCAAATGGGTCCTAATGTAGTAAAAAGAAAGAAAGAGAGAGATTAAAGTAAGACAAAACAACGTTAGAAGAAGCACAAATTTGTAAATTACAGCAGACACGTGTTTCGGCGTTACAGGGAACGCCTTTTTCAATGCAAAAAATAATGAGCTTATGGATGAAAAGACATCCGACAAAAGACATCATCTTTTCATCCATAAGCTCATTATTTTTTGCATTGAAAAAGGCGTTCCCTGTAACGCCGAAACACGTGTCTGCTGTAATTTACAAATTTGTGCTTCTTCTAACGTTGTTTTGTCTTACTTTACTGTTCAGCACAAAGGTATTTATTTATCTTAAAGAGAGAGATTGCAAAACAATGACGTCAAGCATTTATCTAAGATATGTGTTTTATACGGCCCCTTTGGGAAGGACAAACGGCACTCCATTGCATATTGATTTTCCACGTTTGTGACAAGTCGCGAAAGATCAAATGCTCTTATGCGTTACAAAACACGCTCAGTTAAAATGCTAGGTCATTAGGGCATTAAAAATTCAATACGCATTAGAGCGCTGCGTGATATTCACAAGTGTGTCGAGCCTTTTTCAAAGCTTTGAAAATGAAAAGTGCTGTCCGAAATTGATCAGCGGGATGTGCAAATCCTTGTTCAAAGCTTTTTGAAACCATATCAGTCGACTTTTATCGAACGACATGTAGTCCATTTAGAAACATTAGTTTCGTGGAAAGAACTTAGTCTGAAATGAAGTTTTTGGAGCATTACGTTTTGTGGGAAGTAAAAAGTTCATCTGTAAATAAAATTAATGTAAGCGGCATCAATAGCAATCAAAACTGCATACGTGAATTTCTTTGGACCTCAAAATTAAGTTAATAGTTTTAGTTTTAAATGTGCTTCTATTTCAGAGTATAAAACTTAATTTTTTAACAAAGCCTATGAAAGAAATTGTCTCAAAATATAAGGAACTTAAAAAGCTATATGGATCATTTTCAAAATATTTGCCAAAACAATGTTTGAAAATTTTCAAACACAAATATCATCAACTGTTTTATTTATTTTTGGATATATTCCTTGGATTTTTTCTTTTTTTAAAGATACAATCATATTTAAGCTTAATTTTTCATACGACAAGAGATATTTTATTTTACAAGTAAATTTTTCACCTTCAATGTCCTGAGTGTTACTGGATAACATGATAATATTTCTATAAAGTATTTACGTGTTTATTTTTATAAAAATCATACAGTTCATGAATAAATTTGTCCATTGACTGTATCACATTAAAAAAATAATTTAATATTTTTTGATAAAAATGCACAATATTCATCGTCATAAGCGTTATCAAGTACTATCATATTTTCACTGCCTGTCATAATTATAAATGAAATGAAAAAATGCCACCCGCCCTGTCTATAGTGGTCAGAGGAGTCTGACTGCGATGGGGAGGTCCCGGGTTCGAATCCCGGCTCGCGCATGGATGCACTTTCTTTCTCTTGTCCTTCCTTTGTGTGAATGGGATGTTGTGATGTGAATGGTTGCCTACCCAACAAAAGGGTCCTTATGGCATGTGTGTACTGTGGAAGACTGCCAAAATCATCCATCAGGCCAAACATACTCCTCTTAAGATACATTATTTCTGTTATTCGAAAGTCATTCGATACAAGTAGGTCATTCATGGTCAATAGCAGTTCTGTGGTTCGTTTCAGCTCTTAACAGCTTCTGGTCCAGCAAATGTCTTGATCAGTCTTTGTTTTAAAAATGGTAAATAGGACATCAAACCAGGGGTGTAGACTTCAAGAGTTAGGGCTCACCCCTCCTCAATACCACAACCCCCCAGATCGAGCCTCCCCCTCCCCAAACATATAAAATACCCTTCAAAACACCCCCCTAAAAATCTCAATTGCGCAGTCTGCGCCATGACACCCTGCAGGAGGGCAGCCCTGCATCTAACTGAAGTTGAGTTCCACCCTTCAGAAGTATAGGTTTCAATAAATATCCTCAATTACTGGTTATTTTTACACATAATTATTAACATGTAGAAGTTCGCTAAGATTTACACCTAATATTGCGGGGATAATTTATATCCACATCTTTGCTGGGGTTTTCCTCAACTTTTAGCTAATTGCTTTCATTTTTATCATTGCAGACAATGCTGAGGGTGAAAGTTGAAATTGAATGGAAGATGATGATAAAAACTGAAATTGAATGGAAGATAATGATGAAAACTAATTGGCTGCATCGCTAAGAATGATTGGGGACCACAAGACGAATTTTTTATTCCATAGTCCCATTGGTCCTCAAATGCATGAGTAGCTACTTATGTCGGTCCTGCTTCAGAAGCAACTAATAGAGTCCTGTACGGTTCAGCCTGAGCTCATACTTACAATTAAAGCTTTTTTGAATAACTTTAAAAAGAAATCAATAAAGATTCAAAATATTTATATTTTTAATCTACAATGGTTTCAGGTTAGAAGTTCAATAATATCTATTTCTCAAAGTGCGAGGAAAATTACGATCTTTTGACTTTTTCGTCTTTGTTCTTGATGTTAGTTCAGTTTCCGTTCTCAGTTCTGACTGCAGTGGTTTATTCAGTTTCAATCGGAAGCGACGTCGTGAAATGCGTCGCCATTTATGTTTTCAGCTTCATCGAGATCTACTTGTCCATTTCAATTGAAAGACCTGCAAATTAGAAACTATTCATTCCCAATGTAAACCAGTAAGGAGTGAGTGTCTTCATTCTAACTAATGCGCTGTAAAAGCGAGTATCATCAATTCAAATTTAATCCAGATGTGACTCAAACCTAAGTCAGTTTATTACCATTGTTGCAGTCCTTTAGGCTAACTTTCAGCCAAGTTAACTTTGTGCCACTTCAAATTTTATGGCATATTTCTCTTTAAAAAATATAATAAAATAATAATTCTTACTAATATTATAATTCCGAAAGTCACTTCGTTTGCTCCCTTTTTTGCTTGTAATTCTTTCACACTTTAACTACTTAACTGATCATCATGAAGTTTTGTATACACCCTGTAAAGGGTGCAGAATAGAACGTGCTACCTTTTATCCAGCAACAACAAAAAAAAAAGTATTCTATGAGTTTTGTTCCAGTTTTACAGAAAATTGCTAATTTGCGAGTATCTCATAGAAAAAAAGTCATATTTGTTTGATTTTTGCAGCATTTGGAAAGCACTTAAAAAGCTGCACAATGTGAACTTCACCCGAAGTATGAGGTATAAATAAAAGACCCCCAAATTCTTCATTTTAAGGTCACTGTAAAAAAAATTCAGAAACGTTACTCTAAATAGAATAAGCTTTCCGATAGTGCAGGAAAACGACGTAGATAAACCACTTTCCTTTCCTTTTGAATAAACTGAAATAGAGGAAAATTCAATGCCGTACATTTTGGCTGGTGAATGCGATGGCACCGGAAGTCAGGAAGTGACTCATCGAGAAAGGGTATTTTAGGATAAAAAGACTTTGTACGGCATGTAGTTAATTTTAAAGTTAATCAATTGAAAGTCATTTTTAACTTCTTGCCGTACAAAAAAAAAAAGGGTCTGGATTGGTCCAGAATTTTTGCTTTTTCAATTATTTTACGAACTTTTTCAGTGATTTTTCGTTGTACGGCATCAGCATATTTTTTTTTCTTTTTATATATAGTTTCATTTTTTTTCAATGCCGTACTAATTTTTGTACGGGGGTGAAAATATGGGGGCACTAACCCTTCCATTCTGACGGAGAGTTGCAGGTCATTTGATCCATCATAATTTAAGATTCTAAAACTTTTTTTAATAACAATATGATTTGATATAATGCCGTACATTTTTCATGGAAGGTATGACCAAACAAAAAAAAGTACTCTCCAGGAGTGGGAAATAAGTTCAAATATTTTTGTACGGCATATACATACTTCTTTTAGTGATGATAATAAAATCCAATAAAAACTAAATGCCGCCTGAAAAAAAATAGTACCTATACTCGATAAAAAAATCATTTTCTACCTTTTGAATTAAAAATATAAATCAATCACTTAATAGACACTGCAGATAAGTTTGATACAGTACGATGTTTGCAAAATTCAATTCGAATGCTTGCATTATTTAATTTTTTAGTCGTAAACCTTATATCGGTATTTTTATTCAAAATTTATTGAAGGATCTGAAACTGTTTTTTAACTAAATTGTCCTTTTCTTACATTAATAAAAGTGTAGTGTTTTAAAAATGCATAAATTGTTGGTTTAATCCTAAATATATTTTAGACGTAAAAGGACGCACGATGGGGTTTATTCAATTCTCATACTGCATAACACTGATTATTACACTGAAATTAAAATCAAGTAAGTATACGAATCGTAACAATAATAAGGTTTAGAATATTTATTTAAAATTTAATTGAATAAATTGAAAGTTTTCAATCTATACATATAATAAAATAAGAAGTTTATGTGTGTGTGTGTGTGTGTGTGTATTTGTGGAGCACTTACAGGGAAAACAGTAAGGACTAGCTATATAAAATTTGGCACACAGGGGTAACTTTTACCGTGAATGTGCATCTTGGAGCTTGAATTTTGATAATTTTGAAAAAAAAAAAAGAATATATTTAAGGGTTTAAACTATTTTTGGCAAATTTTAGCATTTTTTTACTTCACAGAATGAGAACTAATTGAGTCACAGAAATATTTTACATATCCAAGAATAGGAAATTTAATTTCAATCAAGACAAAATCAAAACTTTGAAAATAGAGTGATTTTTGCATTTTTTAGGAATTTTGAGAAATAACTTTATTTTGGACTTTTTCCGGCCTGTAGCGTTTCCTAAAACCATCCCATAAAAATTATGAAAGCTTCTGTTTTAAAACTTAGGTGCCTTATAGTACAAACAATTCGCCCTCTTCAGGAAAAAAAAAAGTTTCGCAAAGTATGCAAGTATGCATTTTTTTTTTCCCCCACGATTTTTCAAAGCAGAACAACCACAGATCTCAAGGCCACAGATCCTTCACGCTCGATCGGGAGAAAAAGAAAACGATCTTCGCGTCTTCCAGCCATGACGTCACAGCATTGGTTGGATTCGAGTTTGGATTCAGAATCGAATATTGCAATTTCCACTACAGTCCAACGTAAAATGTAAGGCATTAGAATTTTTGAAAAGAACTACATATTGTTAATGAACTAATGTTATGCGCACAAAAATTTATGACCAAAAAATACCCTAAAAAATTGAAAAACACATCAGCTACGATTTACTTAAAAATGTACGACATTATTATTTTGTTTTCTTTTTCAACCTTGGGTAAGCTCAAAACCAGTATAATATTATAAATTTACATCTTCAATCAACCACACTGAATTTAAAACTTTTTTTCAATTTATCAATTTTACCTCATTGTTTAAAATTAATTATTATTTTGTTGTACCACTCATTTTAAACGGCAATAGCATAGAGAGATAAAATATTCCGGCCTGTATTGTAAAAACTTATTGCCGTACAGAAATAAATGAAACTACTGCAAAAAAAATATATTATAAAATTAACGTTTTTTTTTAAAAAACATCATCATGGACACCAAATTTTTAGACGGCAATATTTAAAAATTTTTTTTGAACATTTAAGAATATTTGTCAACTAATACCGTACATTTTGGAATGACCCGCAACCCTCGTTCTGAAAGGAGTGGTTGGCACCCCCACATATTTACCCCCGTACCAATAAATTGGTACGGCATTGAAAAAAAATGAAATTATATATAAAAAGAAAAGAAAACATGCTAATTTCGTACATGGTAAAATCACTGAAAAAGTCCGTAAAATAATTGAAAAAGCAAAAATTCTGAGCCTTTCCAGACCTATATTTTGTACGGCAATAAGATAAAAATGACTTTGAATTGATAACCTTCAAAATTAACTATTATGCCGCACAAAATATTTTTATCACAAAATACCCTTTCCCGATGCTTAACTTCCTGCTACCGGTGTAATCCATGTACCACCCAAAATGTACGGCGTGGTGCTTGAACTCTTTTTTTTTTTTTTTTTTTTTTTTTTACGAGTCACACTGCGGCTTATAATAAGATTCCCGGTGGGTCAAATGCCCCCCCCCCCCCATTTTTTGACCTGGCTTGAGTACTATATATACTATATTTCAATTGCGTATATGTCGAAAGCGGGAAAGTTTCAAAAAATTAAACACCACCATCAGATTTAGCGTCCTCGATGTATATTACATTTGTTTCAATTTTTTGTCTGGAAAAACATGTCCACACTGTTAAAACTACAGGTTGCGTTTGGCACCTGTCAGGGGTGAAACGCTTGTTCACCAGCGACACCCGATAGAGAGCCGAAATTTCACCCTTAGCAAGGGGGGCTCCCTTCACCCGTCAACGTGCACCGTAGGTGAAAGATGGTACCCTAAGTGAGAAAAATGGCACCTTTATTGCTTCCTATAGGGATTCCCTCCCCCCCCCCCGTGTTGTGTGCGTTTTTGAATACAATTGTGTTTTATTTATTTTGATTTATATATACGAAGACATTTGATCACATTTCAACTTTCGAACATAGTTTAGAAGTGTTCATGACTTTAATTTGTCTGTTCGTGCACTAACTTTCTTATATTCATACTTGAATTGCTCAGTAATTAATATGTTGTTGACAATTTTTACTATAATCCGTACCGAAAATGAACAGGGAAGGTTCATCAATCATTTGCCGGAACAACCAGAAATATTAGTTAACATTAGATTAGAATCATAGGAAAATAAAAGCGTTTCATAAACGTTTAAAATTTTAATCGAGCGTAACTTATCAATACTTATTATAAGATTCGATATTTGAGTATCCTTATGCGTACAAGATAAATACTAATTTAAAAGCCCTTCTTTCCAATGTCAAGTTTTCCGTCAGATTAAAAATAAAAACGAGTATATAACTACATTCGCTTCATGCAATAACGCCTAAGAAAGATACGTTAACCAAAACACGATGTGAAACTCATGAGTCAAACGCTGAGTGAGAGAGATTTCTTTTCACGCGGTTTTTTTTTTTCCTCTGCCTTTGCTGCTCTATTCGTTTCCACTACGTAGTTATTTCATTGAGAAGAAATAGACATTGGTATATAGGCTGCTTACGTCGATGCATTTTTATTCCGGAATTAGCAATTCAATTATCAGTTGATTTAAACGTTTTTATTTTTAATGTTGTTGTTGTTCAAGATAGTACTGATAGATAGTTTTAGGTAACAGTTTTGCAAGATATAAATAGCAAGATATTAATTACTTACTAAGGTAAACGGAACAATAAGCAGTTGTCAACATACTTTAATCACTTTAAATATGTTCGAAAGCTCTAAGAGTTACAATATGATCAAATGCCTTTACTTACGCGAGATTTCGCAGATTAATCCACGAACTTTTCAGTTTTGTTCTTCATTCAATGTGAAAGTAAATTTCGTTGCAACTTCCTTCGTTCGCCATTCAAACTCAAGTTGTCGTTGGACGATAAGTCAGAGCGCATGCGCAAGGAGTCGCTCTCCTATTGAATGGTCTTTTAACACTTTTGTTGACGTCGTTCACCCATTGAGGAACCAGAAGCACCTTAACGACACTTCCTAGCCTCTGTTTCACCCTGAGGCACCGTTTTTTCACCCTTGGGTGAAATTCTTCACCCCTGTGGCACTCCTGGTTTTAACAGTGCATATATTATGGGTGTCAACGCTCAGAAGAGTGTCAGACGGTGAAGCGCCCTTCCCCCCCAGATGTGATGCTACAGCGTTTGTTAGATTCTATATAATTTAAAATATTGGGAGAAATTTTCAATTATTTTCATACGCTCTTAAATGCATTTTGGATTTCACCCCCTTCCTCCTCCCAATAGTGATGCTACTGCGTTTGATTGATACTATAAGTTTCATATAATTTAAATTATTGTTGAAGTTCTTCAAGAAAGGAAATATGTTTTTCTTAAGTTATAAGATACATTTTAAGTTTCAACCCAGGGAAGGGGGGTTGACATCACATGGTGCAACGCCCCCGCCTCCCCCCCCCCCCGTAATGATGCTATTGCTTTAGACATACCCTGTATAATTCAAAATATTGGGGGAAATTCTCAAGAAAGGAAATGTATATGTTTCCATATACTCTTTAACACATTTTGGGTGTCACTCGGGCAGACCGCCCCCGCCCCCTCCCCCATCTCCCCCGTAGTGACGCTACTGCGCAAGTTAAATATTAAAGTTGCACAATTTTCAGTCACGTTATTTTTTCTTATTATTTAATTTATGAGAAAAATGAATTGAAGACTATTTTTTCGATTTTTCATCTTTTTAATGAAAAAAAAAAAAAAAAAAGAAAAACTGCACTAAGTTATGATTTGAACAAAAAAAAAAAAAAAGAGTCTATAATTTTCGTCTAACAGCGTATATGGAATTAGTAAACGTACTGTTGAAAATACGTCTGCCAAAGAAGGAAAGTTTTTTTGGCATGTAAATAACTCTTTAGGAGTATTCTGTCTCGGGTGGAAACCGATCTCAAAGTATAGAAGTCGACTAAAATACAAAATGGCAAAAAATGAGCAAGGTCATTAGCCCTATCCTATGTCGCCAAGATTCAAGTAATTTATTGCTTGTCACTTTCAGGGTAAGGGAAGAATAAGGCCGTACAGTGGAGGGGGTTACAGGGGTTCTAGAGAAGAAGAGAAAACGGCAGCTCAAGTGGGCAGTGATTTTCAGTTATTCTGATAAGAACACTTTAAAGAAAAGCACAAAATAAAAATCAAATTCTCTCTAAAACAAACTTAAAATATACTTCGAGAAATGTTGAATCCTGTTTTTGATTTATCTATATTATTTTTCAAACGCTTAAAAATATATTCCTTTAAAATAAAAACTAAGCTTAAAAAAAGTCCCCCTCCCACATATGTCTTTAAAGGAGGGTTAAACTTAATGGTACAGTGAAACCCCGATTTTACGTTTCTCAGGGGACTGGATTAAAAAAACGTAAAACACGGGAAATACAAAGCAGCAAAACTGACGATGGAACCAGATGAAAAAACATGAAATGCAGGGAAAACGTAGATTCGGGGGATTTAAAATCGAGGTTTCACTGTATACCTTTTCTTATTTTTTACTGGTTTTTGCACGTATTCACGTTTCTTTTCAGGATTTTCTAGAAAGTTGAAAACAATTACCAAAAAGTCATTATATGTGGTAATATAAACCTGTTCAAACAATTTTTTTTTGGAAACACCTATCAGAAGTGACCAAATGTATCCGACCTCTACCCGCAATATAATGCAATATTATCATTGAAATTTTTAAGATTAAATTTAAGATTTAGGGGGACATTATTTTTTTTTTTTCAGAATTAAAAAGTATTTCAATTTTTATAAACTCTGAGATTAAGTTGAGGTGGTACCTACCAGATGGGTGTCACCCGGGAGGGGGAGGACCGCCCCCTGTCAAGAAAAGTTTTTTGACTATAAGCAAAAAAAAAAAATCCCTCAAGTTACAGCTTTCAAAAATTGAAAGCACATGATTTGATTAACATCTGTTAGTTCAACATTAAAGGGAGCAAATTAATCCTATTCAATTTTTTTAAATGAGATGTTTTAGTAATCTCACTTTAGAAATCGCAACTATTGGATAATTTCATTTTCAAATGAATTTCTAACGTTGTATACATCTTAGGTTTACAATAAAATACAACACGAAAATTTCATAAAAAGAAATTAATATTTCAATCTCTTCTAGGGGTCCCCCCCCCCCTTTCTCATGATGAAGGAGGATTTGGAAAAAAAATAATAATAATAATAATAAAGTCGGAGGTTTCAAAATCCATGAGTCGGAGTCGACAATTTTTCTTCCGACTCCTCAGCACTGAAGAGAAGCAAGAGAATTTGAGGGAGTACGTACCTGAAAATTAATACCTTAGCTGCTCAAATGAATCAACAAACAGGGAAGGCAATGCCAATGTATCTAAATTAATTTAAGATACAAATTTAACAACAGTGACAACTACAAAATTACGGAAAACTCTTATTCAAATAAAAATGGGAGGAAAACACACACACACAAATCATCTTCTAAGACCTTGTATGTATATGTTTGTGTTGTCCATCTTTGGGCATTTAAATAAATAACTCAAAAAAAGGCTTTGGACCCTGGCCTCCAAATGTATTCCTGGGCCATTATGTTGAAGGCTCCCTTCCACTTTTGTTATACATTTTGAAATAATGCATATGGAAATAAGTTTTAATTTCTCTTGTTTCATTACTGCCCCTTCTCCGCGAATACCTCATTGCTTATATTCCATCGCCTCCCCATGTTGTAAACAAACATGACTCAAAATGTCTAGAAGGTTCTTCGCTGACCCTGAAGCAGCTTCTCAAATTATAACACTTGATAGAACTTGATACATAGGTTCAAAGGAATCCTAAAAAGAGAGTTCGGTTGTCACACGATAGAAACAGAGAAATCTGCTGTTCCGACATGCGGAACAACAAAACTTTTATTTTCAGCTACCTCGGTGGCATCCAATGTCATCCACTGTACACAAAACTTTAAAACACAATGTTGTTTTCTTGTCAAATGTTATACTGCCAATTGGAAAGATATCAGAAAAAACAGTTGAAGCTCGAAATAGACATTTTAATCATTATGGACAGGGGCGGCAAATAGGGGGGTCAAGAGGGGGCGGTCGCCCCCCCCAAATTTTTTGAGCAGAATGATAGAATATGGGTGAATTCAATTTATGTGAATCGGAAATCTATGTTCATTAAAAAAAAAATCTCTCTGGTTCTCAGTAACTATTTGATGAAACTCGACACATTTTCAGACTGGAAAAAGTGTTTTTCGTTATTTGTATGATGACTTAGAAATTCATGAAGTATTTTCCAGCCTTTTCAGAACACAGAAGACTGATCGAGAACCATGATTAATTTTAACTAAAGAAGACATTTCCTCATATAGGCTAAATATTTCATACTTCTGTGCCCAGTATGGTGTGTCTAATATGAGAGGCTCGTGCAAAGTGGTGTGGCTGCAAGGTTTTCGCAAGAAAATTCCTTGATATTTTACATTCACATTTACGCTCATTTTTTAAGTGTATATTTATTTAATGAGTGTTCATCGCTTTCTTCTGCTAGAAACACGTTTCAGCTGCTCAATGCATTATATGCTTTCATAGAAACTTCTTAAAAATGTATTTGATTATTGAAAAAAAAATATATCAGCAAATACCTTTTATTGGGCTCTATAATTATGCAATCTCGAAGTGATACAAGATGGTCTTCAAGAGTTAAAACCATAAAAAGATTTCTTTATAACTTCAAAGCAGTGATTTGACGACTGGAAGAATGATTGCATAACCATTCTTTCAATGGGGAAAAACCTCATGCCCTTTCTCATGTATGACTTCGTTTGAATTTTTATTCAATTTGTTTGTATTGAAGAAAGTTTTTGAGAAATGCTTTACTCTATCAAAACATCTTGAATCCGCTACACTTAATTTTTGGACTATTCAAACCACAGTTCAATCTGCAATTAAAACTGAAAATGGATTTTACATAGATGTATATTTCAATCAATCGTGAAACTTTTCGAAAAAATTCTTCCTCCGAGCCACTTTTAAAAAGGCGCAAAAAAAAAAAAAAAAAAAAAAAAAAAAAAATCCACATGATGATGTGAAGTCAAACATTGATTTTTCAATATTTTGTATGAAGTAATAGATTCAGTTTCGAATGAAATTAACACAAGATTTGATGATAATTATTTTTCTGTATGGTTGGCTCTATATTATCTGGATTGGATTTTGAAAACGAAAAATAAAATGTTTCAATTATAAGTAAAAATTTTAGCATGAGGCAGGAAAAATTACAAGCAATATACCTAAAAACTGGTTATCACAACCAGAGACTGAAGTTTGTCCTTGTAATGGACTCATCAGTCTGGAATAGTGAATAGCAGAGGGCGGAGGCAGATGACGTCTCATTGAAGCTGAGAGCGCTCAGGAGACTAGATTATTCAATGATGAAAAATTAAGCTCCTCACAATTTTTGAAGCTGTCTGGGTGATTTTGAAGAGCAAGATATAAAAAGCATACATAACTTTGTTACTTTAATTGTTTTTTAACTATTTCAATTAGCTCAGCTAGTAGAGAAAGATTTTTTTGTCTCAGGAGATTAAAGACTTATTTTCGAAGCACAATGGGCAAAAAAAAAAAAAAAAAAAAAAATCTATCTGGCTATAGTGGCAAAACAGCACGGCAGTGGGCACTAACAGATTAGTAACAGGATTCCCTGCTCTTCCGAATTTCAAAAATCGTGCACTAAAACTTTTCCAAAAGGTATAAAAACTTTAGTATCGAGATGTTTTGTACGATAACTTATTAGAAAGTGAATCAAAATTTTATTTGTTTCTAAACACTAATTTTTATTCATATTAAACCGATTTTTTGACCACTTCCTGTTAGCTAATGTGTGTTTGGGACCGCACTGTGGTAATACATATTAAAAAAAACTCGACCCCCCAAATGAAACGCTGAAATGCCGCCCCTGATTACGGATAAAACTTCACGCCTAAATTTTCATGTGAGATGTGCACTAGCGCAGTCAGAAATTAGTTCTGGAAGGGGTTGTTTGATCAAAAATACCATCTGGAAGGGGTGTTTTGATCAAAAATACCTTTTGGCTGGGGTTTTTGATCAAAAACACCTTCTGGATGGGGTTTTTAGATCAAAAATACCTTCTGGATGGGGTTTTTGATCAAAAATACCTTCTGGATGGGGTTTTAGATCAAAAATACCTTCTGAAGGGAGTTTTTGATCAAAATTACCTTCTTTTTTTGATCAAAACAACCCTTTCATATGCATAAACTACTGCATTAAAATTTACATTTGTGTTAAAACCGATGCCTCTGGGGGGAAGGGGGTGTTTTCGACCCTGCGTCACTGTGATATGCAACAGAGGTGCATTAAATAAGCTTCTATTAACTTTCGAACTCAAAAAACGACAGTTTAAAATCCATATTAATCCGGTCTCTTTCAAATGTGGATAAATTTTCGTATTTAAAATCTTCACTACGCGGAAGAGAACTTGCTTGTTTGAAGGATCTGCATTTTGAGGATTTAATTGGCAGCAAATAACTGCAATTATGTAAAAGGAACAATTCCCTTTCTTCTGAAACCGTAAGTCTTCTGGTCCCTGAAATACAGTGTGTGTGAACTGAGAACAGCGATGAAGAAGATCGACAAATCAAGTTTTAATGATTTGTTTTGTATTACACAAATATTTTAACCCTGATTTCTTATAAGTTAACATTAAAAAATACCTTACATTAATTATCTGTGTGTTTTCAGTAGATAAAAGACATAAAATAATTTTGGCCAGGTTTTCGGTTCAATTCAAATTGCTCCACTGTGCGACGTAAATTTCCGTCAGTCCTGCCATTTCTTAAAATCCCTAAATATCTCTCCAAGGTAAGTTAAAAAGGGAAAACAGGAGGCACGGAAACTGTGTCGACGAAACGGCTGCAACACCGTTGATTTTGCCGAAAAATTTGAAAAAAAAAAAAAAAAAAAACTCAATTTTACAACGATTTTAGCATTCACACAACAGAGACAAGTTGTACAGCTTTTGGTTTGTTTTCGTTTCTCAAAAAGCATTTTTCAATTTCGTATTATTTTCTTCAATTGATCCGTCATTCTTTTCCTTTTTTTCTTTTTTTGCATTAACTATTTTTTATTTGATTTTTTATTCGTATTAACATGAAAACTTAGCAAGCACCTTGCGTTGAAGGAGTTACTTTTGTATAAAATCTCAGTTCGATCTCCGTTCGATTCTCCACCTCTTAACGAGCAGCCTCAGCGAATGAGGTGCCATTCTTCCCTAAAGCTCGAATGACGGGGGAAAAGGGGCGGGTCTTAGGGGAAACACGCCTTTCATAGCGGTGGGTGACATCTCCTAACTGGTGTCGCTTATAAATTGTTTCTAAATCCCACAACAAAGTTGGTTTTTAGAAGATGGGTAAGTGGATTACAAATATTTGCTTTTAATTGTGCGAAAAAATAAATTTAGAAATTTTATCTTTATGTATTTTTGCATAAAATCCGGAAACACATAGCTTTATAGTGAATTTCGACGAAAACAGTTGTATACGGTTTTTTCACAAAACATAGTTCAAATGCAAAATGTCTTAAATGTTCCTCATTAATGTTTTTCAATACAATTGTTTAGTTTTTTTGGGCAAAAGTTGATATATATATATATATATATTTCCCAGCTTTATATATACAGTCAAACCTCAATTTTACGTCCCAATTATCTACGTTTTTACCGTATTCCACTTTTTTTCCATCAGGTCCCACTTCTTCTGAAAACTAATAATGTTAATTTGTAAGTTTTTTGTTTATGAATTTGCCGCATTTTACTTTTTCCTCGGGAACAAAGAAAAAAAAAGCAATCTGCTTAGTTTGTGCTTTTTAAAAAATAACCCACGTGATTGAAAGTTAATCAATGAAAACAGAAATACTACAGCTCCATCCGTAGGTGACCTTATGGACTTATCACCCGCCAATGAAGATGAACAAAAAGAACCAGAAGCACAGATCGTCCTTCCTTTCAATATTGCAATTGAAGAGCTTAAGACTATTTTCTTAAGACCAGGAAAAAAACTTGCAAAATATTTCAATCATGGAAGCTGCTTGCATTTACTTTGAACGCAATGACTAAAAAACGATCCACTATTACGGACTATTTTCAAGCTTAACAGCCGGATTCGCAACAAAATGTGTTAAAATATCTAAAATGGGTATGTATAATAATTTTCCTTTCTTAAAATATAGCTATTATACCTTTTGAAAGAGTCATCTTTACTACTTTCATTTTTTTTGGTTTTTTTTTTTTTTTTTTTTTTTTGCTTTCTATGTATTTTCCGTTTTTTTACGATTTTTTTAATCCAGTCCCTTGAGAAACATAAAATCGGAGTTTCACTGTTCTCCACTAAATACCACAGATCACTTCTAGATAAATATGTTAAAGTTACAGTTAAAAATCCAATATGCTAAAAAATGTTATAAGCCTTTTTTTTTCTTCAATTATAATTATAGTTTATATTCACAGCATCTGAAATTTCTCTCATTTTTTTTACTTATAATTATTTGTATTTGTGAATAAAAGTTTAAAAGTTGATTTCTAGTTTTTAAAATTATATATTAATTCAAAATACATCAAATATTTTATATTGAAAAATTGCTCTCATTTAATTAAAACAAATGTTAAAACGTTTGATCCATATTAAATAGGAAAATAGTTTCGGTTCTAAACAGATTTTTTTAAGTATAAATATCAAATGACATTAGTAATCAATCCTTTTACAGATATTGCAATAAAGGAGCCCAACAGAGACTTTCAAAATTTGATTATTTTCTTCGCATTGCACTTAATTTCAAGCATTTTAAAGTTCTCTCTTTTTTTATAAACAATCAAAAAGACCATACTTTCTTTTTTTTTTTTAAACTAAAATACTGAGTTGCAAACAATATTTTATAAAATATTTTTTATCTGTCACAAAAAAAAAAAAAAAAAAAACACTAAACCAATTTCGATTATTTATTTATTTTTAATTTTCCTTTTGTTAATTTATTTATTTAATTTTGATCACATTCATTTGCTATTTCTGGAACAATAAGTAAAAAAAATAAACAAATAACCATGATCAACTTAGTTTTTGCTTTCGTACATGAACGTCTACATTTGGTTTTTAAAACTTACCGTTAATTTTCAATTCCTCAGTATGAAATATGGTTAAAAATCTATGGACATATGGGGGAGGGAGGGTTGACTCTTAACTGCTCTTTTAGCCGCGCCCCTAGTTTCTATAACAACTCCGTTACAGATTGAAATAGACTAGAGATTCCCTAAGTCCAAGCCACTGCGGACATCATCTAATATGTACCAATTTTGCTATCCCCCTCCCCCCCCCAGGCACGTCGAGCAACCCGCCACTTGTGCCCGTTCGAAAAAAAATAACTCCTTTGCAAAAAAAAAATTTTTCCTTTTTCTTTCGGGGTGGGGGGGGGGGGGGAGGGAGCTCTTTGAAAAAATATATTACATGATACTATTGCTTAACTGACCGTTTTTGATTCTCTATTCCTGTTGCTTAACTACAAAGCATAACGGTACGCCTTTTAGCTAATTGCTGGGGATCATCTTACCGATAAGGAAGAAGATTCAACTCTTTTTAAAGCATCCTCCGTTAACAGTTAACATCCGTAGTTAATTATAGTAATTTTAATTTTGCTTCCATTTTTTGTCTATGTAAAATTGAATTACTTGTAACATTGAGACCCGTACTAACTTCCATGCCCAATTTCAATTATCCTTTTTCTCAAAACTATAACTTCCCCCCGATTTTCTACACAGTCACAGTTCAATGACTCTTTGCTTATTTGCCGGGCGGAGCTTGATGTTATACCCTTCTGCCTTTCTAAAACGCCCTGCTGCCTTTTAAAATAAACACTGCTTACTGCTGTAACGCTAATAGTGTTTTAACGCTAATAGGGAAAGGCAGAAGGCTCCATATTTGCGATTGTAAATTTCGACTTAAGGTATCCGGCCAGTCACGACATTTTTTTTATATATATAAATATTGAAGAAAATATACTTCAAAGCTCTTTTTTTTTTGTTTGGTTCTAGGTGAAAACCAATAAAACTGGCAAAAAAAGCTTTAAAATTTTTTTTTAAGAAATGGGCAATTTTGTGCTTAAATAAAGCGTTTTTTTTTTTTTACATTACGTGACCCTCTATATATAAAAAAGTTCTATTGCATAATATGAAAAAACTATTATATACTGTTTTTTAGAAGGTTATTGTCTGAGTTTTGGTCTATTATATTTCAACAACTTCTATTTCTCTCTGAATTAAGGGTCAAAACATTACAAAATGCAAATTCATTTATTACTCAAACCCAAAATCCTTAAAAAATATATAAATATTCTGTTTTCTTAGTTCTTAGAACAAAACATATGTTCAAAACATACATATATCATTAATCAGCTTCAATCAGGGCTTGCCTTAGCTTATATTTTTCAACTATAATTTCATTGAAATTTATTTTTTAAACATACACTTCTGGTATCGATAGCTAACTTCCGGTTCGTTCTTGTTGATTCCATTTGACGAAAAAGCTGCTGTAACTTCCAAAATAATGTGAATTGAAACAAAGTAAGATATTTTTAGAAAGCAGAGATCTCAATTATTTATAATGAGAAATAAAACAAAAGTCGCCATTTTCATCAAAATTGGTGATTTTTACACTTGTCAGATACCAAGACATTTGGAGACATTAAAAAATACTCTCAGAGAGGAGCGTCATTTCAATACCGTGTCAACTTGAAGTACCCTGCACCTGTAAATGTTAATTTTTAAGCAACCTGTTGAACTTTCGGCTGAACTTTTCTGCCTTTGTGAAGCGCCCTGCAGCATTATCTTGCTACAGTTACCACTTCTTCTCACATGTTACACGAAGTTCACAATATCACGACAAAAATAACATTTTGCTTTTAAAAACTCCCCCTAACCCCCCCCCCCCCCATTCTTTAAGGATATTTATATACCTATTACATTTTTTCTTTTTTCTTTTTTGATAAAAACATGCTGATGTACGCTTAAAGTTTCTTGAAGGGTTTGTTTTGCGATCGCTAATTTACTGCATGCTTAAAAAACAGTAAGTGTGAACACTTTTGTATAATTAGGGTTGATGCTGCGGAAAACAGTAACTGTCACTGCTGGGAATGTACATATTCGTTTTGTATTCCCAGCCATATTTTGGCTAAAAAAATAGGCGCAAAGACTTTTTGATTTGCCCTCGTACTTAACTAAATTAATAATTACAATGTTTGCAAAAGGATTTTTTATTCTTGACATTTGAAAAATAAACCTTCGGTTTCCGAAGTCGTGAAATTCTTTCCACCACTAACCACATGATGCAAACTTCTGTTGTAAAATTTAATATCTTCTTTTTGTACAGCGACTTCATTGTAAAATCTTGCAAATTGACGCTGAACTGTTGAAAGATAAATGGCCAGTAAATTGGTAATAGTAATTTATCGACGTATTCGGAATCCGATCATGTAGTATTGTGTTAAAATAATCATTTTAATACTTTTGAATGGGTTCGTGAAACGTATTATAACTTGGCATCGGACATTTTTAAAGCAAGAACAAATTCGTAATAGATACCAAAAAGTAAACTAGATTGCGTACCTTTAGAAACAGCTGCGTAGTCTTTGGTAATTGAATAAAAATCTCGCAAAGCCAGTGTGATTCACGGGATAAATTAGTCGTGAAGCTCGGTGTAGTTTTGCTTGTATCAAACACATCTCCAATAACCAAGGGATTCCAACTCGCACTAAATCATATAATACACGATAATTTTCCTTCAATAACAGCCTATGCTGAATTTCAGGCGAAATAAGTCTTGGTTTTTAATGCACACTTTCCAAAATTTGAATCGCCAACAAAATGCTGAAGTTCACGAACTTCATCCTTCTTTGCTGTGGCTGTGTTTGTTGACTAACTGCACGTGCGCAGTTCCTATTCCTATTCAGAGTCACAACTGACTACAACTGTATTTATGTCGAGGACTGCATACTAAGTGCCTTGCCTCCATTATTTTATATACCGATAGATGGCAGCACCATCACCGGATCGAACAGTTAATGAGAATTTAGAACTAGTTCAAGAGCTAATAGCTACACGTGCGCAGTTGGTTGAGTTTGTGCATCCTGGTTGAGTTTACAACTCCGGGGAAGCTCTTAACCGTATCTTCTAACTAATGGGGATTATAAAATTTAGGAGTGAGAGAAACAAGGTCAAGTATATTAATGCAAGGTCTAACGGATTTGATTTATGCATTTAATGTTATATGACGGGCCTCCTCTTTCGAGCGGTCAGAAGTGCTAGCTCCGGCAGCTATTTTCATGCAGTACAAGAGGTTGCGGGTTCAATTCCCGTCCTCACCTTAAGTGTAATTCCTTTCTCTTTGTGAAGTAAATTTCGTTCAGACTTTTGTTTTTTGTGATGTAATACTCGCTGAGGATCACGGTACAATGTCTGTAACAATCATTAAAATAAAAAAACTGATTTGAAGATGTAAATTGAATTGCAGCAGATATAGTTTCATTACATCGTTTATTTTCTATATAATGTTGGAAGATGTTTCGTTTCTCATAAATATAAGTATCAAATTAACCAATTTTCTTGTCAAGTACAAAATCCGAACTTGCTATGCTCAACTTGGATAGCAACTTTCTTGGCACTTTACAGTTGTTTTTGTTCTATAAAGTTCAGCGAAAACGATACTGACAAAACTCTCACAGTGAAAAACTATCTTGAATACCTTTCTAAAGTTGTGTTGACCCTCTTTCCGAATGATCAAAAACGTTTATAAATCAGCTTTAGAATCAGGGATTGCACGGGGGGGGGGGGGGGAGAGAAGGGACACCTGTTGGCTCGGATCCGAGCCTCAAGTGGGACCGAGATTTTTAAAATGAATATGAAATATATGCAAGGACGTAGGGTAAACAATATGGAGTGGGGCCCATTAAAGTCATTTGTGTCAAGCCTTAAAATTTTTGTGCACGCCCCTGATTAGAAGTATATTTATTAAGCAACTGCTTTTTATAAATAGAAGTAAATATATATTTTTTATTTTTCCTAATAGGAAGAACTCTCCCGGTTCCAGTGTCCTGCCTGGTGTGTGGGGATAAATCGTATGGTAAACATTATGGCGTGTTCTGTTGCGATGGATGTAGCTGCTTCTTCAAGAGAAGCATTAGACGAGGAATTGTTTATAGTTGCATTGGTAAGTTTTTATAAATAGTTTTATACGTTGAAACCTTAAAGCATGTTGCATGCATAGCAACTTGTCTGTTTCGTAAATGTATTTCCATCAACTTGTCATTATTGTGAAGGGAAGTTTTACCCCAAATTTTTTCCTCTTTTATTGAAGTAAAACTTCTTACACGATGGCATTGAAATTCTGATCAGCAAGCTTTTAGTGTGGCGAAAAGTGTGGAGGGTAAACACTGCGTCGGGTAGAGGGGAAGCAGTGTCTCGCTTGGCTTCGGGTTGGAGAAAAGTGAGACATACTCTCTTTTCGCTTTCTTTCTTTCTCGCTGTCCGTGGTTGCGTGTATTGCGTTCCGGCAACATAGCGATCACTGCGTACAGCAGGCTGGTTGGTTATATACAGAGCATTTGTTGAAACACGTGAGTATAACCAACGCATTTCGAGTATTGTTTAGTGTTCTCGTTGTTTTAAATTTATTTTCATCATTAAAATTTACAATTTTCAGCTTCCCTGTAATACAAAAGTTTCGCTTATATCGTGTGTTTTTAAGACAACACACACACTCTTCATGTTCAATTATTTATTTATTTATTTATACTATTTATTAATACTTTTAGACGAAGTGAATTTTTTTTATCTATTTTTCTTTTTAATGGCAAATTTCTTTCAGATTGGATAGTTGCGAGGTTTTTTTTTATTATTTAACTTTAAATTCTTATCTACGGCGTTTTTGAATGATTTTAAGTGTACGTAAATTAGATGCTTTTGTCTTTGAAAGAGGGAGTTCTGACGGGCAGTTGAAGTCATTATAACAGGATTTTTCGGACTAGGCTTAGAGCTTATGGGTAAAATTATGCCTGACCCTTTTTTTTTACGAAGCATAATTTTTTTTTTTTCTATTTTGGAGTGGGAAGGGAAATTTATACTCATAAGAGCTCTGTTGTAACTTTATAGTACGAGCACAGCGTGCGTATGCAGCTACACTCTCAAAAATGGACTTTCAAATTTGACGAAATTTTCTTCGTTTTTGACGAAACCACTTCCAGGGATATGCTCCGAGCGAACATTTCGTCAAATTGAAGAAACTGCTTTTGTTAGCGGTTTGAGGATGCGAATTTCGTCAAATGTAACAAAATATTTCTTCATTCTAGTTTCGTCAAATTAACAATCATTTTCGTAGTTTTGAGAGCATTAGTTTCGTCAAATTAATTTCGTCATATATAAGGACGTTAATTTCATAAATTTTTGAGAAAATTTATTTCCTTTTTTTTTATTTTGGAGCACATTAGTTTTTTTTTATTTTTCAGAATACAGTCGAACCTCGTTAATTCGAACACGCTTAAAATAAATAACTGCTGAAATGAACTTTTTTGCAATCCTTGTCTTATTGTTTATTAGTTTTCGGAAAAAGCGAACCACGTTTTTAATCGATTTTAATGGTCCCTTTAAGTTCGTTATAACGAGGTTCGACTGTATTTTATAAGATTCGTGTGCGTGTGATCAAATTGTAACTTCAGAAGCTTACCACCGTAGTTTCCCATTTTAATGCGTATAGTCACTTTCACAGGCCCGTCATTTATGGGGTCAGGGGGTCAATTGACGCCCCCCCCCTCCCGTCTTGATTTTTGAACATTCATGTTTTTACACTTAACTGGCCGTCGTTTTGCTTGGTTTTCTGTAAAAATGTTATTGAGTACAGACTCTTTGCCATATTTGGGAAAAAATTGAAATAACGGGCCTGTAGTCCCCCCCCCCCCATCAAAAAAAAATACAAGTAATTGTTGAAAAAAGAGGCACATAAAATATGTCAAGCAAATTTTTATTTATGTAAAAATGCAAGCAAACAACTTCTTAAAAAAGGTAAAACAAATCATTGCAGATTAAACTCCCCATGGTATCTAATTAAACCCCCATAATGGAGTTTTCTTTTTTTGTCGGATATTTTCCAAATTTGGCACAGAGGTTCGTTATTGGAGGCTCGGGAATTCACACAAGGTCGTTTATGTCTCTCTATGTGGGGGGGGGGGGAGGAAAGACAATCCCGCATTGAGGGTTCTTTGTATTAAAAAAAAGTTTTTGTCGGATCTTTTTTAAATTTGCCACAGAGGTTTTTAGATGCTCAAGAATCACGCACGGTAGTTTTCATCACTTTATAAGGAGGGGGGGGGGGGGGGGGGGTCCTTGAAAAAAATCTAGTTTTTTTCGGATTTTTCCAAAATTTGGCCCAGAGGTTCTTTGATGCCTGGGGATTCACGCAGGGTAGTTTTCGTCCCTCTTTGGGGGGAGGGGCAACCCCTATGGTAGTTTTCCTACAAAAAATCCAGTTTTTGTTGGATCTTTCCGAATTTGGCACAGTTTCGTTATTTGATGCTCAGGAATTCTCATAGGGTGGTTTTCGTTCCACTAGGGGGGCAACCCCCATACGGGGGGGGGGGTTCTTATGAAAAAACAGTTTTTATCATATCTTTTCCAAATTTGGAACAGAGGTCCTCTGATGCTCGGAAATTCACACATGGTAGTTTTTAACCCTCCATGATGGGGGGGGGGGGGAGCAATCCCGCATCGGGGGTTCTCCTTATATAAAAAAAAGTTTTGTCCGATCTTTTCTAAATTTACCATAGAGGTTCTTTGATGCTCAGGAATTCACGAAGGTTAGCTTTCGTCACTCTATGGGGGGGGGGGGCAAGCCCCGATGGGGGTTTTCCTTGAAAAAAATTCATTTTTTGTCGGATCTTTCCAAAATTTGGCATAGAGGTTCGTTTATTGATGCTCAGGAGTTCTCATAAAGTAGTTTTCGCGCCGCTATGGGAGACAACCACAAAATGGGGGGTTTTCTTATAAAAAACCAGTTTTATCAGGACTTTTCCAAAATTGTCACAGATGTCCTTTGACGCTCGGGAATTCCCGTTTTCGTCCCGCTATGGAGTGGGAAACCATGTGTGTGTCGGGGGTAGGGGGGGGGGATCTTATAAGAACCCAGTTTTCGTCTGATCTGTTAAAAATTTGGTACATTTGTCATTGGATGCTTGGGAATTCCCATATTGTAGTTTTCGTCCCGCTATGTGTGCCAAATCCCACGGGAGTTTTCCTTATAAAAATCCAGTTTTCGTCGAATCTTTTCCAGATTCGGCCCAGATGTCTTTGATGCTGGAAATCCACATAGGATAGTTTCCCATGGGGTAGTATTCATATGGGTTACTACATTGTGATTAAAGGACCCTATATGCCAAATTAGAAAAAGATCTGACAAAAGCCTGGATTTTTGTACGGAAAACTCCCCTAATGAGAGGGGGGGGTGCCCCTAAAGCGGGAAGAATATTTCAAACTGTTTGGACTACATCGCGATGCATCGCTACATCGCGATGTAAGGATGGCGATGCATCACGATGTAGAAATTCCTACATCGCCCTGTCCTACTGGGAATATAAAAGTGCTACTTCCTCAGCAGACATTGGGTTCTGAAAAATAAATCATGTGCCACTTTTATGCACAGTTACATCGATATATGCTCGGGAGAAATTTGCTGGGGATTTTCTTCTTCATTGCATTGCATGAAAAAATTCTAGAAAAAAAAAAGATTTTTATCCAACTTATACCACAAATTTCAAAGAAAAAGTACAATAAAATGGACAGCTTTAAGTTAGCATATCTTTGTTCTAAAATTAGATACAGAAAGTAAAATTAGATTATCTTAAAAGAAAAAGCTTACCTTTTTCTTTTTCCAATCAATTATTTGTTTTATTAATTTTGCTTGTATGTAGAATGATTATTTGGCCAAATTTATGTTTAATACAGGAACTTTATTATTGCATGCATTTCATACTTCATACTTTGAAAACAATTCTCTGCCAAAATTACAAAAGGTATTTGAAAATATGAATCTTTAAAAAATGCAGATGTGAAATAAATCTTTTGTTAAAATTATTTTAGTGTAATGCTTGTTAAATAATTATAAAATATACCTTTGCTTTTTACCTCTAAGTTTTTATTATTATTTCCAAACATATGTAACATGAAATCAATGTATAATATACGAACACTCTGAATATTGTTATAATTATGGAAAAAATCTTCGTCTGTCTTGGTTCTGATTATCTCCATGGTGTTGAATCCATCCTAAAGAGTTTTAAAAAGAAAATATATGTATAATAAGTAAATGTGTAAGTCCATGGGTGTATGCTCTCATGCACATTGATCTTTTTTCTATTTCGAGGCAAGTTTTACGATTAAATGCAGCAGCTTATTTCTGAAATAAAGCATTTTCCCACAATTCCTTTCAAAAGTGTTCCCCTTTAGTTAAAAAGCTACGATTCTCTTGTGACTTTAAGGAGCATCTGATTTCATTTTCATATTTTTCAAAATATGATTATTTCGACGGTGACAGCTATTTTCCCAAGCAGATTGCAAGAGTGAGTTATTTTTACAGCGGATGGGCAAAATTTTTATTTAGGCAGACACACAATGATTTCTCTCAGTTGGTATATGAAATTAATTTTTGAATAGCGTTCTGGAATTAGTTTCTTCAATTTATCGACAATCAGCATTACTTAGCCATTAAACTAGTTAATTCCTTTGCATATCAAGTCGTAAATTTTCATTTTTTTTTTCGAGTTATAAAAAAAAAAATCAAGGGTGCGACAATTGTTGATCTGTGATTTTTTTTTTAATTTATTTTTTATTTCAGCCGACAGCCAAAATACACCGTTTTCTCCCGACTTTCGTTTTCAGATTTGTAGTTTTCTAGACGAATGTTTTCTGAAGTACTCCCTCCACCACAAATTAGTTCTATTAAGATACTAACAAATTAAGTGAGTACTGAATTTGATGATTACGATTTATTTTTACTTTTTTCAGAAATTTTATTGTGTTATGTTATCAATAAGCAGCATTTACTTACCGAGCCTTACCTCCTTAAACCACTACCAAATTAGAGTTAAAAACCAAGGGCTCCAACACTCGATTAATTGATAGTATAGTACCTTGAAATCTTTAAAAAATATTCAAACAAAATCATAAAAGCGTCAGAATTAATCAATCACTGGTACAAAAATATTCAAACGTCGCTCTACTAGTTTGAGACGGAGGGAGTATTACCAAGGAAGTATTACCTTTTCCCCAAGCATATTTGATTTCTAAAATATGTAATTTTCACGCAGTAAATAAAAAACACGCCAAGGGAGAAGAGTTGTCAAAGACAGGGGAAACCCAATAACATAGTGCTTTTCTTTGTTTGTGTCTTGAGAACTAATTAACAAATATCGATGGATTTTCTTTTTTTTTCTTTTTGATTATCCTTTCAATTTTTCAAATTAAAGTATAGCTGTTCGGTTAAAATTTCAGATATTTTACTTTGCATCCAGCAAAAATCACAACCGTAATTTACATTTGGATTGATTGGTAGTTCATCTATAAAATGCTTCTTAGTCTGGTTTCATGTAGACCCGGATTTCTCTTTTTTGTTGACAATACCTTGAAACGTGAAATATGGCAATAAAATTAATGCTCATTAATTTTAGCCGTAGAAACTATGTATAATAGAAAAACTCATAATTATCAAAAATCATGTAACACAAATTGACTTAGAAAAACTTATAAATTTAGTGTATTAAGTGTGGAAATAAACAACAAAAAATGTTTCTTTTTTATCTATTATCTATTATTATTTTCAAAACATGCTACTATATATGTATTTTTTTTTAAATCGAGGTTAAACATTAAAACTCTATTTTCATTAATTTATTTAATTTGCGGAAAAATTGAAAAATATTGAAAATATTCTGCTGAAAGATCAAGCACTAAGATAGAGTTCTTTACGGAAATTAATATCTTCTCTAATTAAAAATGATTTCTATTAAATTGATATTTACTTTACTTTATGTTTTACGCAAGTAAAAAAAAAGGCTCCACAAATAATGAACATAAGCTCTTATTGCTAGAAACATCTGCCGTAGGGAAAGAGATTATATAAACAACATGGGGTAAGCATTTATAAGTCCTGTCTACGAGCATAAAAAAAAGAGGGTATCATTTCGGATCCAAAAGCTGATATAAGCGATTTGCATTTATTTTTTATTGCATCAAGCGCTTTTTTTTCCTCGAGTTTCATCGGTTTCATTCAAAGATTGCTAAACAATTATTTTAACATATTTTCTACGAACACTTTTGTGTTATAAAGTTCTTGATACTTTTTGAATTATTAATTTCTTCAAAATCATATTTTATTTTGCTATTAAAATATTTCATGTAGTTTTTTAATATTGTTTACCCATTCCAAAATATTAATTTTTACTAATGGGTAGAGCAATATTTCATTGAAAATGATAAGTGTACGAACACTTTTGGGAGCAACTGTATAAATTATAACATTGAATAAAACATTACATGTAGAGTGGCAGAAGAAAAAATATCAATACTTATTGGGGAATGGTTACATATTTGTTTAAGAAAATAAAAATGCACGGTGAAAAAAATTTGAACTATTAAACTAAAAAATATACTTTGTTTTAACAGAATTATTTTTGTAAAATTCATAGAGAAGAATGAAAACACATAACCATGCAATATATTCAACGTTGAAATTAAAAGCTTCAAAGTTCTATGCCTTTTATAAAAGCGCTATATTTATCATCTGCGTTAGTTTAGCTACGGTGGAATTTTTTTTGTAAGTTTAAATTTGTACAAATTCTGTGGGTCATGTTTGACATTTTTTAACGAAATAAAGTAAGTACGTTTTTGGAAAATAATGTCAATAAACCAACATTTCCTTTTGCAAATAAAAAAAACAACGCTAGTTAAGCCTAACGTGGAGGTGACTCAAAGTTAGTTCAAAAAACACACAGAGTTCTAAACCTAATCGAACGGTTCGTTTTCAATTTTAATGTGTTTCAAAACATAACTATAAACACAACACTAAACAAAAATGTAACAATAAATAAAAGGAAAAGCACATTGCACATGCAAATTTTAATAAATACTAACCTTTTTTTATGAATCCTTTAGGATAATTTAACGAGCAAGTACAAGACTGAAACGAAAACTCCCAGAATGCACTGCAATACGACGAAATCGGGGACGAAATAATTTCGTCAAAAAGTTGAGATTTCTGGTTTTGTCAAATATCACGTGATTTGGTGACGAAAGGATCGTTGAAAATAACGAAATAGTGCTCGAGGATTGCCAAATCGTCAAAATTGAGCGTTTCATATTTGACAGTGTAGTAAATACACAAATAAATAAATCAAGACCGCCGCAGTCGCTAAGAACACAGATATTTCAGTTTGAAAATACGAAGCCCTCCTTGCCCAGTATGCTTCTGTTTTTGTTTTTTAGTAAAAAAAAAAAAAAAAATCAAGTAAAAATTAGTGAGGTAAATAAACCCGTAGTAACAACTGGGATCATAAAAAGAAATCTCAATGCAAGACCGTTGCCAGAAATCACTAGGGCTTATGATTTTCTTATATTTTCACTGATATGACGCAAATTAGTTTAGAACATGTAGTACAAAGTCGTTTTAGAATATTTAAAAGACCTAATTCACGACATACTTTGTCGTGATTTTCCGTTTCCATGGATCCATGCGCGATATCCATTTTATGCAATTTCAATTCATTACATAAGAAGGAGGAGGGATGAGCAACGATTCAGTGACCCTAGCGAAGGGTGGGGAGCGAACCCCCCCCCCCCTCCACCCGAAGGCATTGGTTTCAACATAAATGCAATTCTAATACAATAGTTTATGCATATGAAATAGCTGAATAGCTGTTTTGTTCAAAAAGCCCCTTTCAGAAGGCATTTTTGATCAAAAAAAGCCCCTCCAGATGGTATTTTGGATTTAAAAAAAATCCCTCCAGTAGGTATTTTTGGTCCAAAAAAAAAAATCTTCAGAAAATATTTTTGATCACCCCCCCCCCCCCCCCAGAAAGAATTTCTGGCTGCGCTAGTAGCGACATTATTTAAATTTAAACCCAAATGAAAATTTATTGTTGTGGTGTTTAGAGGGGGTGAGTGAGAAAGAGAGAGAGTTCGGAGCAAAAATAGTTAAAAAAAAAAAAAATTGATTAAGGCCTCATGATTTAGGAATCATATTTAAAATTAATGTTTCCTGTGTGCGTTTAAAAGAGTTTGAATAAATCTTTCGTGAAATCGCATATTGATTGCAGATGCTGCCGCAAAGTTCTAAGGATATATATGTATATTTCAAATTTATTTATTTATAATTATTGTTTTTTACAGCCGGAACAGGAAACTGTGTTGTAGACAAGGCGAGAAGAAACTGGTGTCCATTTTGCCGGTTACAGAAATGTTTTCGCGTGAACATGAACAGAAATGGTTAGTAAAATGAAATAGGTGTTTTGAAAAACTCTTATTCCAAAAGTACTTATGGTTACATTTGTACTGTTACTCAACTTCCATTTTCCTAGCTTATGCACTAGAATGCTCAATAAATGAATTGTGATGCAATTATGTGACAAAGTTGAAATTTTGACGCATCCAAGAACGTATACCAATTTGGCTTTTTTCAAAATGAATCATTTCCCCCGCGATTGGGGGATATAAACTTAAGAGATCTTGAAAATAACTATTACTTGCATTGAAGTATGTTGACTTCAAACAAAAAATTTTTTTTAAAAGTAAAAGTAATTTGGATTCTTTTGGGAAACAATGATTGTCGACTACTTTTTGTTCAGCAGAGGAGAATTTTCTGAACGAAAATATGTACCAAAATAGTACCTGATTTTAAATACTTCAAATGTGTTCAGCTGTGTGAAATGTATACCAATACACTGCAGGTATAAATTAAAAATTTTAGTGTATAATCTCTAGAACTGGAATTGTAAAGATTCATAAATACTTTTTCTCCTTTCGAATAAAAAAAAAAAAAATAAGAACCAAGGAAACATTTTTTCCATCATTTTTATGCACCCATGAGTGTATCTGACAAAAATATTAGCTTTACATTTAATAATAATAAAAAAAAAAAACTAAAAGGTCGACTTTTGTTTAACAGTGCTATTTTAGCAGAATGAAGGGTTTGTCACTTCGGTCATATAGACATTCTATTTTTTCAATTATGTATTTCTATAGAATTTCTATTATTTACATCCCTGAAGTTTTGACCGAACACTACCATTAGTATCTAATAATTACCGGACGCATTCACAATAATTATTAAGTTTTGATGCCGGTTGTCGGATTAGTGTTATTGACATCGAAAATAACGATGTTTTTTTTTTTTTGAATTTATTTTTTCCAGCAGTACAAGAGGAGCGAGGACCCAGAAATAATAAAAAAGTGACAAAAGACAATCATGATGTTTCTAATAGTCATAGTAATGCAGATCTTACTCCCAAGATTTCACATCAGATCAACAGAGCATTCAAAAGCAGTTTGAATGGCGAGGCACCAGTAAGTGCTTTTCGACCAGTTTTTCCTGGATCTAGGTTACCAGCAATAACACCTATGCCTTTTCAAACACAGTACGTCATAGGTAAGAAACACATTTGCATTACTTTTTCTTTATTATCACTTTTATGGAACTATATTTTGATGGACGCAATAACATTTTTCACATTTTTAAGAGGATTTTGGGAATGTGGGGCAAGTGAAATAAGCGGAACCTCGGAACTTTCGAGGACTCTACTGTATTTAAATTTTCTTATAAAATAAGAATGATTACGGCTTTTATTTTGATCACCAAGTATGCTTGTTGGCAAAACTAGAAGTTTTATATGCTGGAATTCAATAACTGATACATTATACATTTCTATTTTTTAGGTTGTACAATACCTCCAGAAGCATCAATGGTTTTTCGGCAAATTGCAGCTCACATTCTTTTGGTGAGCTTTAGGAGAGCTCGAAGCAACGATCTTTTTTGTTCTCTTCCACCCACTGACCAATCTGTGATTTTGCAAGACGTGTGGGAGCGAATTATTTCTTCTTCAAGCTGCTTATTGGGCCTGTGGATATTTTAATTGTTGCAAAGCATATTGAAGAAGAAGGAAAGGTATTATTAAATTAAAATATTTTTACGGTAGTATTTTTTAGTAGTTTTATTTCCTAATTTTTCTAGAAATTCGACTAAAAGTGTCAGTTTTACAACATGTATATAGAACTTTTGAAAGTATAACGTATAAATTTCAATATGGTAAATTTATGTAATGTACTTTGTTAAATAATTTACGTTCTAACACTAGTATTTTCATATTGCCACTTTTACTGCAATGCATGTAAATAACATGCACAAATGAGTTTTTTCTGCAGCAAAAACTTTTTTTTTTTTTGCATGTGTAATTAATAGCATTTTGGGCATCGAAAGGTAAAACGAAGATTTTAACTTTCAGTAAGTCAAAAATTATACGATTGTGTCAATCTATCCAGGTTCATGTGATTGGTTATGCGCAACTATTTTATAATTTTCGTTTTAGCTTTATACTCACATTTCTAAAAGCAAAAGATCAAAGATGTTTGAAACCATTTTACTTTTTTCGCTACACTTGACCTTTTTTTTTTTTTAATAGAGATCATCGGAAAACCGGTTTTCACTGTCAAGAATGAGATTTTTAGACTTTGCATTTTGGCCCAAATTTATTTGAACTATGTTTTATAGCAGCTCATTTTATTTTTTTTGTGTTAAAGCACATAAGATACTGGTTTTCACATACTAAGGTAGGTTGTTGTGATACTTAATAATTAAAATAAAAACAACAGGCCGAAGTTAAAAGTCAAACCTTTTGCTAATTTCATACACTTGTGTTTCCGACTAGTGTCCAATTTTAATATTCGTTATGTATGTAGGGAACTAATGAAAGTGCCTTTTCGCGCATCGTAATTATTTAAGTTTCTTCTAAGGCTTCCGGCTAAAAAATAGAGGGTTGGGTTAAATTTACCAAGGCAAAAGGGATGGAAGGAGGGGGAGAAGAATCCCGCCCCCCCCCCAGAAGCTGCGGTTTTTAGTCACATTGTCAATCCAATTATGTTAATTATTTGTGTACATGCAAGGACTTTTATACCCCCCCCCCCCGTTCCTCCCGAGGTGAAAATTCTGGCAACGGTAGTGCAAAGCAATAACGCATTTTTTACTACTGTTTACAATCAGTTGCAGATTTTTAGTGAACTTGAAGTCTCTTGAATGTTTTTGAGTCCTGTTTAAGTCTTCATAACAATCATTCAACATCAATGGAGGGGGTCACCATTTTTAAAAATAATGTTTTTTTTTAAATTGCAACATAATTTTTTAATTATAGTTCATGTTCAAAGTATTACTTTGAACATGAACTGAGCTGCCATCATTTGAGCTATCAATGTGGGCTTTGAATCATCGTTAATTAAGAGCATTATTTTTTTGCAATTCATTTGCTTGTAATCGGTTTGCTTTCGAAATAAAGATTGCTGTCTTCGAGCAAATATTAGAGTTTTTCTATCTTTTTATTCAAGCAGAAATGAATTCGACCAAAGTCAGACGTCTTGGTATCAGAGCCATGGTATACCCACCACGGCTTCCTTCACAATCTTTGCCATTCATGCGCAATTTTTCATTTTTATTCATAAAAATTTGTCAAGAAATAAGGAAAATACGATTGCAAAATAAAATTTTTATTTCCACAAATTCTCGAAAAGTTATAAATTCTTACCTTTAAAGCAATACTGACCCTTCAAGGAAAAAGACTTAAGTCACAGACAGTGAACAACTTACTAAAACTCTTACAGATAACGATAAAACTGATGTTTCACAAGAGCACTTGGAATAAAATCACAGCATAACAATTTGTGCCTTTAAGTAGTTAAGTTGGCATCAAATACAAATAAAATACTTTTTGAGGAAATATATTATGACACATTCATATAAAACAAGCCCGGTTTTACAAATTTTGGGCTGCAAAAAATCGGTAGAAAAAGTGTAAAATTACTTTATAATTCAAGTTTTAAAACTCTGCTTTCAAAGCTACCATCTTATTTTTCAGATCCCATTAGCTTTTCATATAACATCAACCCTTTGATTCAGTTTCATTCTAGTTTTCTCCCTTCTAATTTTTTGGAACTGTGAGTTGTAATTACGATATTTCGGATCTTCTTTTCCCCCTCCTCAATATGAATTGAAATTTCGGGGAACATAACATTTTGCATATTTAATGCAACGGCGGTTTTTTTTTGTAATTTTTTTTTTTCTTTTATTGTTTTTTTTTTCTTTTCTTTTTTAAAAATGCTCGCGGTTTTTATAAAACTGTAACATTTACATGACGAACTATAACATTGTTAAATTTTTTCAACTTTTGAGGATTTGTTTTCTTTAATGTATTTTAATTTTTTTTCCTTCAAATAAACATTTTTGTGACTCCTGGTATTTTCATTAATTCGCTGATGCTAATAATATTATAAACATTTTCAAAGTTTAAAATTCAAATATATACATTGATTTTTTTTTTTTTTTTTTTTGAGGAAGTACTTTTTGAGGAACCACAGATGTAGTAACAACTGGATGTACAACAAGAAACCGGTTCCATGGGCAACCAAGCAATTCTAGTAGACGGGCAAGCGTTCAAAAAGTGCATCAACGCGGTTAGGGGATGCGCGCAAACAATTTTTGTCGTAACCTGATCGGATGCAAACAGCTTTGCATCCTCGTAGGCTATGCGTTTGCCAGTTTCTTTCTAGTTTCGTGCGTTCAAAAGCGGGCAGTGGCTGTCGCTACGGAATTGTTTATCTAAATATTCTACATCTATGAGTGGCACATCCCTCCCCCGTCGTGAGGTCTGCGGGTATGTTGGTCTGGGCCTGATGTAAAAAGTTACGGCAATAATAATCACGGAAAAGTTAATAATTATATCAACATAAGTATGTGATTACTTACACATGAAACGTAAGCACCTTTAAATCAAGGTATATTTCAAAATAAAGAATTATCTTGCGAAATGCACAACAATTTATTTACTTCCAAAAGATTCAAATAATATCATATCATTACATAGAGGATGACTACAAGTAAATTACCCTTAGAATTGACATTAGATTAAACTATGGATACATAGGTAGAGAAACATAATCAATCCATTCGTACGGGTGTGACATTTAATAGCTTAAAATTTAGCAGCAAAAGGTATTTTTAATACTCATTTACGGCTGCCTCCTTATTTATAGATTTTTCAACTTTTTCACCCATAAGCCAAGATCTTTACCTGATCTTAAAGTCAGCCTTTCTTGACATGTTCACAACATTTTGGGGAAAACAAACTGCCGTGAACTCTGGAAAATGCAATCTTGCGATCCCAGATGATGGCAGTTGAAGATGATGGCCGTTATGTAGAATATGTTTGTTGCAGTAAACTATCGAAAATGCATGTAAAATGTGCAATTCATTTTAAAAAGTGCTCCCCAGGGGGTGAAAGTTTGGCCGAATTTTTTATTTTACTTCCTGAAACAAATTCCCACCTCTTAATCATACTTTATACTACATACTTTTTCATTCTGAGTAATACTTTCGTCTGTAGACAACTTTAATATAGTATCGTTTACTTATGGTCACCCTATACATTATAGAAATATTATACATTTGCATTAATATTAAACACAAATAAAATCTTTTTTAGGAATATATTATAAGTTTCAGCAAGAGGCAATCTGCTTTTTATAAGTAATTAATGTATTTTATTCAAACTATATTTTATAAAATTTTGGCATTGATTAATTTGACATTAGTTCAGAAACTAATTCTTAGTGTAAAAATTAAATCAGTGAAGAAGCTAGCTTATACTCCAAAAGAGTAATACCGTCTGAAACTTCTCATGTATCTGATAATGATCAGTGTGGGATTACATTCCTTTTGAGTAGAATTCATGAAGGCTTCGAGATTTGTGGGAACTGGAACCATAAAGATGTAAGATCAAGCACACACACACACAGTTCCTTACAAATTAAGCATTAAGAAAGGTATATTTTGATAAGGAATAGAGACAATTTATAAACCTCTTATTAGATTGATATTGCCTTCTTACAACATGTTCTTAATGCATTTTATTGATGCTTTAGAAAACGCTTATCGTGGTAGGATTTATGTGAGATGTACAAAAAATCATTACTTTGCAAGGAAGGTCTATTAATACTATCACACAACTCTTACTTTCGTGATGGTCCAAGCTGGTATCGTCTTAAGACTGACAAAAACTAAACACAAAAACATGTGGTGGATACACAAATAAAATAATTTTGGTGGTGTTTTTCAAGCAAGGCGGAGTTACCATATCGCAAATGTCGCATTTGCGAGGGGCCCCCATGACCATAGATGCCCCGTAGGAGATACAAAAATAACATGATAGATGTTTGACATTGTTCCGTGAAGACAAAAAAGGGTTCCAAAAATGCACATGATAAATGTTTGACGTGTTAGACAAAAGAAGGGTTCCAAAAATGCACATGATAAATGTTTGACGTGATAGAAAAAAGGGTTCCAAAAATGCACATGATAAATGCTTGACGTGATAGACAAAAAAGGGTTCCAAAAATGCATATGATAAATGTTTGACGTGATCGACAAAAAAGTATTCCCAAAATGCATTGCGATGAGCTTACAAACTAATAAATCCGCTACTCTTCTCAAGAGTTTGAAATTAGTATAAAAAGCACTAAAATAATACAATGCCATGTAATCAAATCACTTACTAGCACTATATGTTTCTTCATTCTGGTAGCATTCTTGTTTGAGACTTTGAGACAGACTTTCGAACGAGTCATATTTGTCACATTCATGTACAATAAAAAACATACTCTTACCTAATACATTATCATCTTAGAGGAAATGTTATTATGTACTGTACTACCGTAGGCGTAGCGTGACTACGGATGGGGAGGGGGGGGAGCACAGGTCAGTCATTTCAGGAGTGTAAGAGGAACGTTTGATAAATCACTTAGAACAGTCAACAGTCACCCAAATACAATCATTTTTTCCATAACGTAAACCAAGCTAATGTTGATATTATACAAAAAAAAAAAAAATAATAATAATAATAATAAATCGAAAAATAGTAACTAAAAGAAGATAAATTAAAATAATAATGCAAAAAAGGTAATGAAAATTAAACGCCAAAAGATATAAAAACACCTTTGCTTAATTTTATGAATTCTAAGGTTAAAATCAGATTAAAATGATAAAAGCTGCGAATTCAAAAGTAGTACGGGAAAAAACACCGACGTAAACGATTATAAGTATCAGCATTCTTAAGTCTGTTATATGTAGTATATATTTAAGTAAAATTTATAAATTAGTATTTAAATTATCGGCACAAATTATGTAATGCAACATAATTTTAGACAAGAATAAGTAAATTTATTAGGAGTTTTTAAGTTATTTCCTATTGTATTTGCCGAATTTCCTTTTAATATATCCTCTTTTAAAGATTCCTTTTAAAAAGCAAAACTCTTGAAAAATTTACCGTCCTGTGTCCCCCGAACGCCCAGGTGTCCCACAACTTACTTTGATGTTGATACTCGGACAGACAACGCACTGGATATAACATAAATCTTGGTTTAAGATGTCGAAAGCAAGTGAAGAAGTTTTTTAGGAACTTCTTTGTTTACTTTCGAACTCATCGACCATTTTAAGCGCTTTAAACTGAATTATGAAATCTTTACGACACCTGATATCAAAATTTTGCATTCTTTTCCCTTATACAAGTCTTAGAAATTCTAGATCGAATTATTAGATCTTACGTACTTCAATCAGTTCCTTTACACCATCACAAATTTTCCTTGTTGGAGGTAAATTTTACGATTGGATTTATGAAGTCACTGTACTATTGATATTAGATACGAAAAATTTTAAATTCTTCTGCCTGATGGAGATCTTCGTATAAGTCTCTACATAGACGAATCATTATAGAGCAGTTCCTTGAGCAGTTTAGGGCTTGGGCCTTTGAGCAGTTTCCTTGAGCACTCATTTTCCTATTACTGAAGGTTTCTTTCTCACGGAAAGATGACGAATAGTCTTTAATGTATTTAATGAGTAACCGACACCATAGTTTTTTATTAGGAACCTAAAGAAAAAGAGAAATATGAATTAATCTTCATTGTTTTTCCGGGTAGTTAAATAATTTTTTTTTTCTTTGCACTGATGATGAATCGAGCATCATCAGTAGGATTTTACAAAATTACTTTTTTGTGTCACACTTATAAATCAGATGAAATATAAACAATTTTATAAAGTGACATCAAATACGCATGCTTTTAAAGTCGTAATCACTACTCATATTGAAATTGAAGTGCTATGTTGTTGTTATTCTCATTACGGCGTTTAGTTTTGTTACATACATTCTGAAGATGTTAAAAAAATATTTTAAAATTAATTGTCATTTTTATTAATCATTCGTATTTTCTTAATTGTCATTTATTCAAATAAAACTATAAAATCATTATCAAATTATCTGTCACTTAAATAATTTAGAAATATTTTTGATGCCTAATAGAAATGGCACGGTGAAATTCTCGCTGTGTTCTAAAGCTTCACTTTTTTTTTTTTTTTTTTGCCAGACTTGTATTTTTCTAACAGCTCACGTAAAACGAGTAAAATTCTCTAACCAAAGAGTTTTACAGTTTTACAGAAATATTAGGCAACTTTTTGCTTTGCGGAAGAAAAGAAATCAAGTAAAAAGAGTAACTTAAACAAGCTCTTTGACTTAAATAAAGCCAAATTTTTGAATGGGAAAATCATCTTTCGACTGATCTATTTAAAAAATATAGTGAAACTGATGGTGCGTAATATGAAATCTTACTGATGGTATTATGGAAACCCTTAATATCTTTGCGATGAATGATATATTGCAGCGTTTCTCAACGTTTTTTGATCCGCGGACCGGCAAGTACTTTTGAAAGAAATTCACGGACCGGTGAGGATTTTTTCCTTCTTTTCTTTCTTTTTTGGTGCAAAAAAAAAAAGAAAGAAAAGAAAAAAAAAATTTGCCTTTGCCTTTGTGAACCATTAAAAACATGTTTTTTTCTTTTTTTTTTAACGGACAGGGAGATTCTCCCCCCCCCCCTTTTTTCTTTGCAAATAAACAAAACAAAGCAACAAAAAATAAAAAGAGAGAGAGAGAAAGCTTTAGGACTCGGAGTCCGTCCCGCCAAACATTTTGCAAACGGCTGAGGAGCATTCCCTTTTTTTTCTTTTTACAAAATAGTAATAATTAATAATGAATTTAAAAAAACCATGAATAAAACTTCACTTTAAAGCTTGTACTTTACTTATTAAATAAGTTACAAAAAATATTTAAATGTTTAAAAAAAGTAATTATTATAATAATTATACATAAATAAATAAATATTGCTGAAAAATATTTTTTTTTGTTCGAGTAAGGACATTTTTTTTACGTGGAAAGGCACAACCTCTGAGAACCGGTCACATTTTTCAACGGACCGGTGCCAGTCCGCTGAACCAACGGTTGAGAATTGCTGATATAATGAATTATCAGTATCTATCTCAATCTGTAGGTAGAAAGCACTAATATGCAGGAGGAGTGGTCAGTTCAATTACGAGGGTGTGTTCATATCGAAAAGTTGTATTATATTTTTAGTGTGTTTCCAAAACTTTGAAAGGGTAAGTCCGAACATTTATTTTTGTTCTGATATCAAGTAAATGGTAATTGTCCGTAGTAATTAATCGGCTCAGTAGGATTTGTTGTATTGATTTTCATTCGTTAATCTGTTCTAATGCCTCCCTCACGTTGAATGAACTGGGGGCCAACAAGACAGTTACATTTGCGGTTATTGCTAATAAAAATCCTAATATTTATTCTTAATTTTGTACTCCTTTTCTCTGAATAAATAATATTTGTTCTTTTTCATTTAAACACTGTTATACATTCATTTTCATTGTAAAAAACCTAATAAATATATAAAAACCAAATTAGAAGAAAAAAACACTAGTGCCCCATATTATCTGAACCTCAAAATTTTGACTTGAGGTCGCGACACTTTTTTTCTTTTTTCATAAAATCAAAGTTTGGCCATATGGTGGTAGCAGGAGACTAAATTTGGAACCGATAGTGTTTAGTTTATATATAAAGCTAGTTTACACTGGAGGACAAGGTAATTTTTTGGTGGTTTTTCAATAGAAAATATAGAGAAATAAACATTACATTCTATTACATATCGTGTAAAACTTCATAAGCACCTCAATTTCTTATGAAGACCACCACTACAATCAGTGCAAGAAAATTTAGAATTTAATCAGCATCTTTCTTTCCTGTTATCTTCCTTTGTTTCCTTATCAGCATCTTTCTTTCCTCCCCCCTAATATCACTATCATCATTTGCATTTTATTATTATTTTCTATTATTACTATAATTTTAGCAGGTTCTTCCGAGAAGGATTGTTTCAGCTATTATGGAATGTAGGCAATTGCAACTTGATCCTCTGGAACGTTCTTTGCTGGAAACAATAATTTTGGCAAGGAAAGGTAGGTAAAAATAAATTGAAGCATTTAATATTCAAATCAGCACATTCCATGAGTTTAAAAAAGTTGTTAAAATTTATTTTCGTAGTTTAATATTTCTTTGTCTACCTTATCAAGCTGTAAAGTGCTTTGGAACGAAATCAGATCAATCAGGTCGAAAACTGCTGTCCAAAAGCGGTTTTATTTCAAATCCTGCTCAACCCATGCTTCTACCGAAGATGACTGCAAAAATGATGCACGGGAGATATCAAATTACGAGGTGAAATTTGTTAGCTTTAGACAGGGGAGCTTTCAAGAGTATCAAGAGACACAAAGCTATTCAAGGACTCACTAGTGCAGTCAGAATTGCCTTCTGGGAGTGGTATTTTGATCAAAGCACTCCTTACACGTGTGTATAAACTACTATGTTAGGAATGACCATATTAATGTTAAACCAAGGTCTTGGGACGGGGAGTAGTGTTACCTCCCCCCCCCCCCTCTTTAACTGCAACACTGTAGGATCCAGTGGCTACTGGCGTACTTGTTGTACCCTCAAAAATGTAAGACCATGGAAAAAATATAAATTCGAATAAATAACAAGTTACACTTATGATTTATCAAATGTGTCGGATGGGAAAGAAAATAAAATCCAAAGTATGAAAATGATTTGCTAATTATAATACACTGTAATTAAAAACTAATTTTGATTTACCAAACTAATTGGCATATTACATACCTATTAATATTATTTGTTGATGGAAAAAAGTATAAGCTCGTCAAATGTTCTGGCAGAATATGCATTTTCTCCGATTCATGGGCGCCCATATGCAAAATTGTAAGGGAGGGGTCTCAGATATTTTAACCATGGTTTAGCCGGATATTTTTCCCATGGAAGCAGATTTCAGGACAGATTAGAGTCATTAAGATTTGACATTTTTGACAACTTATTCATTAATGACTGGAGAAGAAATGTTTTTACATTTTTGCAAAGAAAAAAGTACTAAAACCAAGGAAGTTCTAATTACTAAGGGGAAGGGGGGCTCGAGCCCTCCCTTGCCCCCCTATATGGGCACCCTTGCTCCGATTTGAAAAAGCAAGAAATCTTTAAGGCAACCTAACGATCATTCATGTAAGGTTACTTCAGTATTTCTCTGTGCCATTGACAACGATACCCCAGGCAAACATTTGCCTAGATGTAGAAAGCGGAAAAATCCTCGGTATGAAAGCTAGTGGAATGAGTGACGACAGATATTTCCCAAGACTATCATCAGGTCTATAGATCGGTTTTCAACATTTTTTTTTTTTAATCCTACCAAATCATGGTAAATAAAGTGCCCAGAAAGACCAAGCGCATATTTTTGGAGGCAAAAAATCGATCGTTTCTCGATGTATGGGCAATAAAAATTGTTTTCTTCTGAAATATTCCGTGAAAAGCCTAATTTAGTTTTAACAGTGTACATTAACTTTTTGGGTTCTGAGTTTGTTTTTTTTCCAAATATCCCTGGAATCCCAAATAGATATCTGAGTTTCTGATTCTATGCCGTTTCTGTCCCTATCACTCCCTTCCTCTGCAATGGCATTGTGATTTTGTATCTCTGCGAACAAGGCAAACAAAATTTCTTTCGCATTTCTCCTGATAACCACCAAGTAGTGTTCAATATTTTCCAGGTAACTATCTGCCTCGTATTGCTTGAAGGGAGACGAAATATAACTGACTATACATTATATAACTATTTGCCTCGTATGAGGTTTATTATGATACAGTGCCGTCAGAACTGTATGACTTGAGCTATTACAAAACCCTACCGAAGAGGTTAAAGGATAGTTAACAAGTGGCTGTGGTGTAGGTAACACGCTACTGTGAAAAAGTAGTCACAATGAAAAATTGGTGCAAAAATGCTGAGCGTACTTCTGCTTCTTAAAATTATTCCTTTTACAATTGGAATCACTGAAAAATAAAAATACTCTAAATGATCTCAGGGTTCGCTCCAAGATCATTAGAATGTCACACAAGTCGCATTAGAGTCCTCTTTCACATGATCCATTCTCAAAGTAGAATAAGACAGTTTTAAAAGCAAAAATGAGAGTCATGATTTTTTTTTCGAAAATTTTAACATAAAATATGTTTTGTAGGCAGTTTTGTTTAGTAAACTCATATTTCTTCTGGTGAGTTATTCTCACGAATTCGCCTCTCAAATATGCATTTCATTTTTAAAGAGTTTCTTTTCACGCTTCTTAAATGCTACATAAATCAACTTTTACTACAACTGAACAATAAAATTAACTTACGATATCAAGTCAGATGAAACCCCTCTAAATAGCTAGTAGTTTACCGCTCACCAGAATCAGTTTCCTGCAAAAACAAAGTACTTTAAAATGAATGAGGATAGCATTATGTATTATACAGTCGGACCCCGATTTAACGAATTCACCGGGACCGAAACTTTTATACGTTAAATTGGGGTTATTCGTAATATCGGGGTGTGAAAAAATTATAAAAAAATGCATTTACCTTATTAAAAACTCCTAATAAGCAACTGCGCAAAAATATGTACATTTTTTTCTTCAGCATTCCACGACTTATTACACGCTAGTTAATTTGAAATTTTAAACTACTTAGTAATAGATGGTTGACTATTTCCTTGATACTTAAATCGTAATAGTTCTCTTTCGACTTTATGGAGAGAAGAAAATACAGTGTCTTTTGCAGCATGCTGCATGAAATATGTTTTTACAATTTTCAGATAGCATTTGAAAGAGTAAGTTTTAATGGGTATTTCACTATGGCTTTCTGCGTCGGAATCACTCTTCGTTAGTTACCCAGTGGCCCGTGAAAAATTGCTGATTTTATAAGAAAAGTCCTTTTCTGCTTCGGACAATATGGGAAACAGTCCAATTGGAAAACAATCCTATAACTCAAATTCATATATATATATATATATATATATATATATATATATTGTCTGCTGTTAAAATAATTTCGGGGTTTATTATTTTATTTCGGGGTTTAATATTCGTAAATAGGAGTTTTTGCCTTCATTTTAGTCGGGGGAAAAAGAAAAAAAAAATGTTAAATCGCAAAATTCGTTAAATAGAGGTTCGTTAAACCGGGGTCCGACTGTATTACATTTAAACAACGATGCCTCTGAAGTAAAAAATAAATTTTACTTTTTTCTGATACATATATTTTTTTAATGCATATGGGTATGGTTAATTTTTTTTAAAAATGTATGAGAAACTTTTTCCTGTTTATCACTGTTTTCAATACTATTAATTAAAACTGTAATGAACTCCTTTTTTTTTTGCAGCTTAATGCATGGCATAAATTGAGAATCCACTAAAATTTACAATAGAATGTGAAAGGATAGATGGAGACTTGGAAATTTTGATAGCATTCTTATTGCTCAAAAAATATTTTTATTGAAAATCTTAATAAACTTCTGAAAATCAAAATTTTTGAAGCACTTTTTCCTAAACCGCTTTGAACTTCATAAATATATTTCTCACAATTAATCGAAATTACGAACAATGATCATTTGTACATGAAGAGAGGAGGAATTGAATCTAGTTCAACAACTCTTTACATTTCATAAACGTCACGTCGACCTGAATTAAGGCTAATCTAGCATTTTAACGGCATATGTCCAAGAAATTTTACTTTTAGTATACTTAGTAACAAAATAAGCTCAAATTTTACTTGAAAAGGTAGCAAAATTGACTGTTTCTCTTATACAGGAAGGGAGACAGTTCTTGCTTTTGGGATGGTAAAAAATACAATACATGAAAATGCTCTGATTACACACCGTTTGTTAGCTTAAACCATAAAGAATTTGCTGACTGTGTAACCAGTTTCTCTTGAAATGGGGTGAGGTTCATTCATGTATTGTCAAACTGACTTAATCACCGATTCCGCATACAACATTCAATTATACATTGCTAAAAATTCAGGAAACTTTTATTGCAAATATTACTGCAAAATGGAGTGTTTACAGTACAGAAAAAAATTACAGTAAATTGTACCGAAAAAAGTAAACGATTGCAGCACCAATTGATATATCGCATGACTGACAGTGCGAAGCACATAGCACTGTATTTCCCCCTCACTCGATGTCGCCCAACTGGTATGGTGGTTAGCACAGCCGCCTGCCACTACGAAGGTTACGAGATCGAAATTGTTGCTCGCATGTTGCTTTCTTTTAACTCTCGTTTATTCTACCGTAAAATTTTACAGTAAAATATGATTTTAAGATAAAAGTTACTGCAACATGGATGCCAGTAACTTTTACCGTAAAGTTTCAGGATTTTTTCAATAGTGTAAGTATCTTTCTATTGTCACAAAGTATGACTACTTTTATTGGTTAACTTTAGGTTGTTGGTTAGTAAGAACATATCCAAATTCGTCTCAATTTGTGACAGAATACGAAAAACTGTTGAAATAAACCTGTTACTAGAAATTGTGTGCGTTGTGTGTAGTTTGAATAAGCACTAAATTCTGCTTTTCTTTGCTAAGTAAGTCTAGTTTAACATCATATTGCCATTTTTTTTTTTTTTTTTTTCAGATTGTTCCAAACCACTCATTGCCCCTGGTGGTGTAGATATGATTTTAGAGCAAGCACAGACGACGTTGCAGCAACATATGCTACGAGTTAGAAGCAAGGAAACGGGAGCATTTGGAAGAACACTGCTAGTTCTTCCCTGTTTGAGATCAATCCCGCCAAGATTGTTGATGGAAAATGTGATTGGCTTGTCAGACAGCGATATAAGCAGACTATTTTGAGTTGAGAGCTGTTGAAAATGATGACGAAGATTGAAACAAATTTTAACGTGGAGTTTATGTAGTAATACCAAGGTCATGTATAATACAGGTTATGTTGACACGAGTTTCATGCGTTTCTTAATTCACGTATAGTTCATTACTGTTACGTACGACGAGTATTCGTAAAAATCTTCTCACTGTCTTGGAACTCTGAAATCACCAGGGGGTAGTAGGGGAAGAGTGGATACAGTGAGACACGAAAATTCAATTACATTTTTTTGTTATAAAAAACATAGAAATTAATTTTTTTCAAAAATTACAATATTTGTGACTGTATTACAAAGCTTTAAACTAGGGATTCTGAACAGGGGCGGATTCAGGAGAGGGTCAAAGGGTCAGCTGACCCCAATGTGGTATGAATTTTATTATGATTATTATTAAACTTCGATTTTCAGATCCAAAAAATAATGTATGAAATCAATGCTGACCATTTTTAGCTTGGTTCTATCTGCAAGGTATTTCTTCTCAGCAAGTCATATTTTAAAGGATTGACTGAGTTTGGTTACTGGGCTATTGCTCTTTTGAGATTTTTGTTTATTCTCAAAAGAAAATTATATTCAGAGTTTACGACAACCAGTCTAGCTTGTTTACCTAAAGAAATATGACTTTTACTGAAAATTTGAGGGAATATAATCCATGGCGCAAGTTGCACAAAATTTAGGGAAGAGAAGGGGGGGGGTTGAAAGGATAAGAAATTTGATCTCATTTGGGGGGGGGGGCTCCGTAGCATATGAGGAGGTGTGCCATCCTCCTTGGCGGGTGGGGTACCCCAGCTTAACTGATACTTATTTTTATGTTGGAGATATAACGCTGGCCATTGAAATTTGACCCTTTTACAAAAATAAAAAATTGTTGGCACTTTTGACTTTTGGGAGCCTTTTTTTTTAAAATAATATATTCAGTGAAAAAAATAAATATCCTTAAAGGAGTTTACTCTGAACTACGTTGGAAAGGTGGAGTCAACTGATGCGCTGAACCTTTCAAGATCGGAAGCGTGTTGTCGTAACAGCACGATATACATGATTTTTAACAAATAAAGAAACATATAGTTGCCACTTTTGGCGACTAAGACTTGATTTTTTTAACTAGCCATCGAAGAAAGTGTTTTCATTTCCTGCTATTACCGACTTACAGAAAACCAACACAATGGGTATAATCTAATTCTGATAATATACAAGATCAATTTTGCAGTTCTGAGTTCTTGACATAATGCTTAAAAGCTTGTAAGATGGCTTACTGAGACCAATGCTGTAGTTGGAAAAAATACTTGGGGGAAAGCATTGTTTTTTCGGGTTAAATGTCATGGTTGATGAATGTTAGCTAAGGTAAAAAAAAAAGGTCTGTTAAGATTACTTAGCCAACTTTTATTTAAAAGCAGACTTTAAAAGAAAAAAAAGAGGGGGGGGGGGAGTGCTAATCCACTTTATTTTAAACTTGCATTATTTTTACAACAAAAAACGAGAGATGTAAAGGAACCGTATTCCCGCCCCCCCCCTCAAAAAACTGAAGCACTGGTTGAGACACATTTTAATAGCAATAAATAAATATCCTTGTTCCGAGAAGTAACAGGAAATAACCAACGTTTCATAGCACAAATATACTGATTTTTGCATACATTTGTTTCGGGAATTCAAGGAACCCCTTTTCAATGCAAAATTGTGGGCTTTTGGATGTAATGTTTTTACATACATCCAAAAACCCACAATTTTGCATTGAAAAAGGGGTTCCTGGAAACCCCGATTGGCAGTAATCTGTGTATTTGTGCTATAAAACGTTGGTTATTTCCTGTTACATTTTAATAGTGTTTGTCGTTTACATGCCCTTTTCTTACAGTTTTATTTGAATCATGTGAATAACTCTAAGACCGTGGATGACAGATGTGTTAGGTCTGTTTGTAATATTTATATTTTGAGACTTTTATTCTTTTAGATTGCTGTCTAAAATCGGGATGAAGGAGGATTTGATTTAATGACTTATTTTTAAACTAACATTAATAAACTTATTTGTAACGAGTATTAATCCTAAAGTCCATGTATACGATTTTGCATCTTACATTCTATACCAGTGATGATGGAGTACGTTAAATGAAGTTAAATTAAACCAAAGATTTCTGCCTCCTAATTTCCGTTTCTTTTTTCATGGACGTGAGTCGTATCATCTAATCTGGAAAAATTACCAGTCATAACATGACGGATATGAATTTCTTCTCCATTTCATTTCCATTCCATTTGTAGATACAAGAAACACAATGAGTAGGGTCTTATCGCAATTCGTGATTGCGAAAAACATAACTTGAATTCAAGACGTCAAAATTCAAATGAATATTTTTTTTATTATTATTTTATTTTAATTTACACACTCCGAACTTTCCCGTACTTGTAGAACCACCCACATACACAACATAGAAAACAAGTGTTAATGCGACTCACCCCTGTCATGATCTCTTCCGACTCCTGATGCTGTTCAGGATGCTTTCTTGGAAGTCGAGTTTCCCGAAAGTATTTTACGAACTCGGAGAACTCAACTCTAAAGTAGGAGTCGAGTCTGTCGACTCGGGTTCCAAACTCTCTTCGGAATGTGATTCTCTCCAGTGATGTCCTGAGTATTGATTGGAGTGTTGCAAGATAACGCCTCCAGTGGACCCGAGCGCGATTGTAGACATCCACGCGTAATGCAAATTCTTCTTCGTTGATGTCCTGGTCAGTCTCCCGGTTATTATACTCCTCTCGGCGCTTCGTAAGAATGATAACTAGTTGACGCATTTTGAAGAAAAGAGAACTGTCTTCTTCTAGTTGCGATAAGCTTCTTTCAAATAACGCCATCGCCAACCTCATTTCAGATGACATCTGAGAAAAAGGAAAAAAAAAATAAATAAATAATTTGAATATTGACATCTGGAATTCAAATTATGTGTTTTGCAATCACGTGTGTGTATGTGTATGTAGGCGTATGTGTTTGTGTCCAGGCATGAGTGTGTGTGTGTGTGTGTGTGGATAGGTGTATATGTATGTGTGTGTGTGGGTAAGTGTGTATGTGTGTGTGTGGGTAAGTGTGTATGTGTGTGTGTGGATAGGTGTGTATGTATGTGTGTGTGTGTGGATAGGTGTGTATGTATGTGTGTGTGTGTGGGTAGGTGTGTATGTATGTATGTGTGTATGTGTGGATAGGTGTGTATGTATGTGTGTGTGTGGGTAAGTGTGTGTGTGTGAATGTGTGTGTAGGATATGGATGCAACCTGGAGACTTATTCATTATTAAACCCAGATTGATACAGTACACTTCCGATTATCGGCAATCCGCGGTTCGGATTATCCGCAAGCCTTTTCGCATTATTTTTAAGATATGTAGTAATATAGTCATTAAATATTTTTTTTTAACTTATGATAGTGACATTGTACGTTTCTAGCTTTTACATATATTTTTTACACTCAATGTTATCGTGTTTAGCTATAATTTAAATATATGTGTGAGTTATTCATAATTTTTAGCTATTTATATACACTAGTTTCGTTTCTTATGTATTATTCGAATTATTCGCTGTTTTCGCTTGTCCGCGGTTACCATGCCAGATGCCACCCTATTCCGCGGATAATCGAGAGTTTACTGTACTATAATAGAGACATATCACACCCCGGCAAGGAAAGTGATACACTCAAAATTTGAAAAATGTACTATTGATTTACAATCTAAATTTTATGCACTTTCTTGCTACAAAACTTGCAAAGTTAGTTTACATAACTGGTGCGTTGTGGTGTAAAAACGATATGAGTAATACGTTTACATCATTAAATTTTCATAATTTAGAAGAAATATTTTCGCACTTATTTAAGTATGCTTTTTTAACCGAGACAACAAATCAGTGACCATCACATTAAATATTTTTTGCTCGGACTGCAATATTTGAGACTAAATTACTTAAAATAACTATTGCGTAATACCTTCATTTTCTCTAATGCTGTATTTTTGAGTTGTGTCACTTTCCCTGCCGGGGTGTGATATGCAAAATAGATGCATCTAGAGACCTCAAGCATTGAAACAAAAAAGCAATAGAGGATTTTTTTTTTTTTTTTTTGTAAATCAATGCATCGACTACGATGAAAAAACTGGAAGTGGGTCCATGCCAAAGTTTTTTTTTTTTCAAAAACATCGCGATCTTTTAAGACGCGGCCTTTGGGCTGTCGAAAATAAGGGAGTGGTCATTTATTATGGCCAGGGCGTGCCGGAAGATGAGCTTCATTCTGTGGCGCTTCGAAGGAGGGGGGGGAGGAGTTTGGGGGTGAAGACATCCCCCAGAGCTGAAGGTATTTTTCATCAAAAAACCCTCCAAAAGGTATTTTTCATCAACCCCCCCCCCTCCAGAAAATATTTTTGATCAAAAAACCCCCTCCAGAATATATTTCTGGCAGCGCTAGTGGCTTCATTTAATGAAAAAAGTACGTTAAGGCGAAAAATTACGGGACCCTCTTCAAGATTTTGTATAATTTTACCTGAAATCCTGATCTATAATCCTGAATATTTTCATGACCCCCTACATTGTAAGGTACCAACAGTTCTTACCTTGTCTTACTCTGAAATTATAAGTTTCTTCATAAAAAATGATTTATTGAAAAAAAAAAGAGTTTTCTAATCATTTTTATTCTGCAATAAATGCAAATATTACAAAATCAATAGAAATTATAAATATTTCTAGTTTTGAAGTAAAATGTATCAACCCAGCAATGAACATAAAGCATGAATGTGAAATATAAATATTTGTAGTAAATGTATCAAATAAGTGCAAAATTCATATTAAGATTTTGAAAAGAGCTTAAATAACAAAGAATTACGCATTCAACATTTATCTGCACTTTCATCACCATCATTACCAAATAATTCTTGTTTAAGTGTCACTTAAGGAAATACTATAGTTTGTAATCATTACTACTTCTTTCAAATCTGTTTTGAACTTTTGAGTGGACAAACAGGAGTTGGAAAATATTATCTCCATTGCAGTACTAAAACTCTTTTTATTTATAACTGAAGTTGCTCAGACTTATATTTGCCCTAATACCCCCTCTAAAAAAAAAAAAAGCACAGATTTGTAAAAAAATAAAAGTGCAGTCACATCTTTCAGGGTTGCAAAGAACTATTTTTCAAGCACACACAAACACATTTCTGTGTTACTTTCAAAAATTTTCTTTTTTACGTTGTTGATTTTATTTTACTTCAAAGGCTTTGAATCAAAGCTTGTGTTTAGAAGTATGGTGATGATACTGATAGGGCAGTAGTTCCCAACCTATTCATGGCTATTTTTTTAACTACAAGTAATAATAATAATAATAATAATAATAATAATAATAATTGATTTTTAATTATTCAGATAAAGAAAATACTTATTTTGTTTTGGGAAATCACAATTTGTTTAGTAAGTGTTGTTTTGGCCAATGTACATCGTAAGTCGAGCTCCAAGTTCAAAGCATTTTTTTTAAACCACTAATGTTACCGTAGTGTCACGCAAAAATATAATTTCTTTATAAAATCCATGAGAAATGGGCAAATTTCATTTCAATACTCTTCTGCTTTAACTTTACCTAGGCCTGTCATTTCATTTTTTTTTCCAGAGAAGGGGGGGGGGGGGTGACAAAGGAAGTACATACTCAGTGCAAATTTTATCAGAAAGCAACAAAAGCACGCCCACTCTTTGAAAAATAATTATTTTTGCAAAGTCGGGGGGGGGGGGATTCCCCGCACCCCCCTAAATGGCGGACCTGCCTCTACCGTAATAATGCTAAAATGAATGTGTTATTTGTTTTTGCTTCATTACGCCAAACCATTTAGTTCTATAATCATGCCATATCCACACACATTGCGTCTTATTCCTTCATTCACATTGAGAACAGAAACGACATTGGTCCTTTAAAAACGAAAATTGGGGTCCCCAAATAAAGTGGTTCGTTGAACACGGATTTGCTTCGCTTCCATTCCCAGTATATTTGATTCATGTACATTCAAATATGGTAAAACCACACATATCAAAAAAATGTGGGAAAAAAGTGATTTACCCCCCCTCCTCCTCTGAAACAGTAACCGGTTCAAGTATTTCAGTGAAATAACAGAAGAAAAAAAAACGCATTTTGTGCAAAAAATTAAATTGCAGATTACTGCTTTACTACATGGTTCATATGTTTCTACTCAGCGGAAGCCAACATCTTGTTTATTTTCTTTTACATGCATAACGAAAATCGTGCTTTTACTTTGCCAAAGGCATTTGTCGTGATCTCATGGTGTCTATAGTGATTACAGACCATCGAGCTTTTATTCAGCCATTTCGGGTTCGAGTCCCGGCATGAGATAAAGGCGGTTCTATGCAGTGTTGCCAGATTGGGAGAAATTTCTCCATTTTGGGGAAATCTGGTGCTCCCTGGGGAAATTTTGGGGAAATGGGTTTTGAAGGGAATTCTATGGGGAAAAATTTTTTTCTTGGGGAAATCCTGGGGGAAAAAAACCTGGGGAAAAAAGATTTTCTTTTCGTATTTGAATTCGCGTCAAGAAGTAGTAGTTACCTTGTTTGTATCAAACAGCGTTGGTTTAGCTTTGCTCAACTTAATGGAATTCGCAATATTGTTCTGCGTGAGTAACTAGTTGATAGGTGAAAAAGGTAAATATAGGTGTGATGAAGAATGTTCTTGGATAAATATATACAAAAATCATAATTTAAATGTACATACAGAAGCAGTAGTAAATGCGAGTAGAAAAAAAAAATTTGGTTATTTCTTATCTTTCGGTCAGGCGCTTGTATTTATGACTTGTGGCACCTGCACGGCGTTGCCCGTAGTAGAAAATTAAAAGGTCTTTGGTTCTTTTTTTTGCATGATGAATTTCTCGCCAATTGGGTTGCCCACGTTACGGTTCCACGTTATCATAACTTGGTAATTTACTCGTCCACTTTAAGATAATTTTGCTTGGGAAAATGTTCTTGAAATTGGAATAGAAAAAAAAAATCGAATTTTCGATAAATTGCTTAAAGGTGCACACTCCCATGCCACAAACTAATTTTTTGCCAAATTTCATGAAAATCGGCTTAACGGTCTGTGGGCGCTATGCGCGTCACAGAGATCCTGACGATATCCAGACAGAGAGACTTTCAGTTTTTTTTTAAAGTAAAGATAAAGAAAGATAAATTATAAGGCAAAAAAAAAAGAAAGGAAAATGGGAATGAAAAAAAAGTTGGGGAATTTTATAAGAAAATTTGGCTATTTGGGTTAAAAAAATTTTTTTCAAGAGACAAAAATATTAGAGGGAGTCGATTCATTTTATGAAAATATTAGTGGAAAATTTTTTTTTTGAATTTGGGGAATTTTGATAGAAAACATCGCTTTTTGGGGAAAAGTTGAAAGGGAATTGGGGAAATCTGGATTTGGCTATCTGGCAACACTGGTTCTATGTTGCAACGGTTAGTACAGAGATCTGACTTCAAATCTCGGTGGAACCTGAACTTTTTGTCATTTTTCTTTTCGTTTATATTTCAAATTATTTTGATTCATTGGGAGGACACAAGCAACATTTTCTGAAGAACCAAATACCAATTAGAGCTTTAAAATTAGCTCTGAATGTGAAGTTGGAATTAAAAAGGCATGAAATTAAATTTGAACTTCGAAATGACCTTTCAAGTGTTTCCATCTATCCCTTCTGAATAATGTTTAATGAAAGAAATCCCTTTAAAATTGTGTTGATGCCTCAAAAATTTTACCGAAGAAAACATTTTGGACGTTTTATTTAATACTTTTGTCGACGTTTTACATCAAATCAAATGATTTCGATAATTGCTCCGATATTTTAAAAAAAATATGTACAGATCGAGGAATTATGTTTCTAAGAAAGACGGAGATAGTTCAATTGCCATTAAAGTTTAATAGATTGTTATAAAAATAAACAAAATTATTTTTAAACATTTCAAGCTAACAGAGTCCCAGAGTCCATATATATTTATTCTCCCAATAAAGTTTATGAAACATCAGAGTAATTTCAGTTCTCTCCGTAAATGATCATTGTGCGGCAAAAAAAAAAAAAAAAACTTTCAAAATGCTTCTGACAAAATTTTTGCAGAATATTATGTAAAATGAGCCCCTAAATCCAAATATGACCACCATTTTCCCCCTATATATGTCCCACTTTTTGTAAATGGCACGGCACCTCCCATTTTTTTTTTTTTTTCCCCCTCCAGTTATCGACAGTTTTACAGACATTATTTTTCTTTGGAGGGGAAGGGAGTGTTATTTTAGTCATTCTGCCGTGCTAAGCACAGATGTGGTATCTGCACATTTTATGAAAATTGAGTTATTGTCACCAAGTGGTCGTTAGTAATTTAATTTACCTAAATGTCAAGTTTTTTGGCGATTTGTGAATGCGAAATATTAAAAAAAGCTTTAAGAAAAAAGTCGTAACTGCAAATTTGCTTAGTTTGCTAAGGCAATTTGAACGTAAGTGACAAATACTAAGCCTTTGAAGTGGTATCTGCGCAGTTACCACTTTTTTCCTTAGTAATTTGTAGATACGACTCTTATACCTTAGTAAAGCAGCATATTTAATAATGTAGCAGTTTATTGTAACACAGAATATTAAAATTAGTTTACCGTTGAATAGTTGATACAGGTCGATAATAAAAGCTAATACAACTTTGCATATAATTGTTAAAGTAAATATTCAGCTTTTTCTATTTAAATGGTTATTTAAAATGCGAATTCTAAAGATGAAATGCATGTAAAATATTCATATCTAATTCTTTCATGCACAAAAAACGCATTTCATTCTACGGCCAGTAATATTTTTATTTAAGTATCGTCTGCTGCCAAAATTATCTTCATGCTTGGTAAAAATGAATCTAGAAAATAAAACAGTATAAAAAAAAACATTCTTTGAATATAAAAACAGAAAATTGTTATGGATTACAGTTTTAACTGTCTGGAGTTTTGAAAATGGTATCTTTCAGAAGGTAGATTCTGTTAGATTTGAATTAACAAAATAAAGCGAAACAGCTAAGTCCAAAGAAAGCAGATGTTTTCAGTATTATTTAATGATACATTGAGCACGTTTTTCTAAGCTACTTTTGTCGTATCTGTGCAGATACCCCTAAAAATGTTTAGTAATTGTCACTTACGGTGAAAATAGCTTAGTATATGAATAGGTTTTGAAAAGAGAATTTGTCGTAATTACATTTATTAATTTTAAATCAAGAGTTTTACAAAAATACTCTCTTATGGTTTTTAGATAAGCTATTTACGAAACAACTACAGCAAGTTGAGCATTTAATTAAGTCATAAATCAAAGAAACGAGTTGTAAAACTTTAATCATCAATTTCTCATTTTGAGCTCTACTGCAGATACCACATCTGTGCTTAGCACGGCAGCATTAACACTCTTCCGAGGTGCTACAGAGGTGCAAAGCTCAAAAGCATGAACATTTGGAGCAAGTTAGGAAGCTCATGGGGGGTATATAAAAATCAGCAAGCTTTTTGAAGGTATTTTTTTGCCGCGCAGTACTATCAGCCGCATTCAAGAGGCAAAAGGGCTGTAACCTTTCTAGTACAGTTATTTATGGCAACGTTGAGCCATGAAGGTTAACTTTTCGCCACTTGAAATTTTTTAGAATATATTTTTTGAGTTAAAAAAAAAAAAAAAACCCTAGAAGGCTTAGCTCTGTATTTTCTAAGGTTATGAAATAATTTTTCTACTCTTTATTTTACAAACAAAATGCTAGTAATACAATGCACAGCTCATTACATCATTCAATTCCTCTGAAGTTACTGTTTGGAAGCTATTTTTGAAGTTATTGAAAGATTTTTTTTTCCTACACTGTAATATTCTACGTAATAGTATTGTAAATGATAGAAATCCTGTGGTGTTGGCTGTTGGGAGTGTGAAGTACAAAGAGGTTGCTTAGAAACATTTTGATTTTTTTTTTTTTTTTTTTTTTGCTTTAAAGTTGCACCAGTTTTAAGAAGTTAATGTATTTTACATCCCATGTTTGACATGGCTCAATCCTTAAGGAGTTTTTCTTTCGTTTTATACCATAAAGCAGGGAAGACCGGGGCTCGTTTACGAGGATTTTTGGATTTTTTCAATGAATGTTCTAAATTTTATGTTTTAACTTAGGAAATTTTAGACATTACGGTTTTATGAAGCAGTTAATGGAGTCAGAATTCGTACACTCAGTTAATGCTCAGCTTGTGCTTTTAACCGTTAAGAAAAATATTTTTGAGTCGAAGTCGGTTGCATAAACTTGCCCCGGGCACGGGGCACGTTTACGTACATTTATTTTGACACCTAACGTGGTTCTGTTACTGTTTTGAACATAATGTCTTACCATCGTTAAAATAAAGCAAATTTATTACAGACTGAATAGTGTATAAAGTAAAAGCTGAACGGGCATGAAGACAGTACAACATGATTGTAAGCTATAAGATACGAATTTGTAACTCAATTAAAAAATTAAATGGTGATTTTAAAAACTAAATAACCTGAAAATGCTAAAAAGTTTTGAGACAGTTCGGAGCGAAAAAAGCGTCAGGGCACGTTTAGATATAAAACACAGTAAGAACGTGCGTAAAGGGGCTCAGACATCAACGCGTAAGCTTGCTCCGTCGCCAAGTTTGGATTTATTTATAACGTGCAAAAAAAAAAAAAAAAAAAAATAATAATAATAATAATAACATTTCAGTTCATACAAATACAATTCTCAAAAAAGGACGAAATTCTGCAAATTTTCATATATTTGTTCTTTTTTAACACAGTATTATTTTTTCACAATAAGCTTCATAAGGTTCAACTCAAAAATTACTCGACTTGGTAGAAAACAGATTATTCTTCCTCCATGCTAGACCGAAGCTCAATTGATGCTCAAAAACTTGTGAGAATATTTGCTAGAGAGCAGCATCAATCTATTAAGACTGTTGGCTCTCCAGTTATAATTCGTTTTGAAGAAAGGGCACTGCGTAAACGTGCCCCGGTCTACCCTACAATGAAACTATCAAAGTATGAGAGGGGCGCAGTTTCAAATATGGAAATTCTAGCTCAAAGTTTCCCTGAATGACTAATTTTAGATAATCATTAAAAATAAACTGAAATTTAACATTTAAATTTAATTAAATTACAAAAGATAAGTTACAAATTATGTAACGTACAAGATCCAAGTAAGAAAATGAGTAAGAACAAGGAAAAACTTACGCCACGTATCCAGTTTCAAGTTAAAATATTTTAATCTAAATTAATAATACTTAAAGGATATGTATAAGGAGAGACATATGGATAGGGATCATATGTTGGCGACATGCTTTTCCGATTTGTTAGTTTGACGTTTTTCGTAAGCGTTGTTAAACTTGGTTTCATGGTTTCTTTAACCTTTTACCGATAAGTACCGAATTAGTTATTTTGCTTTTGGAAGATATTAATCTATATCCATGATGTAATCAGTAGCATAAAAGTAATCTTTTAAAATCACAAAAGAAAATCGAAACACCACTTGCAAATATATAGTTATTTCCCCCTTCTTTTTTAAAAGCTCGAAAATTTTCTTCATACTTACATGAAAATATAGAGTTAAATATCACAACGAATCCCAAATTCACACGTTAAAAGACATCACAAATCTTAATAATTGAAATAAAGAGTCTGAGAATTGTGCTATAATAAGCTATTGTGATTATGTGATTACATCCTTTATTCTGTATGGCAGAGTCTTGTCAATGCATTGAAGCGAATAGCTTCTGTAGCCAGTTACAAGGAGGCTGATTTCTATAATAAGCAACTAGGTGGAGGAACTCAATTGTTCAGTAGATGTTAGACAACTTTTTCCTCTACCGCCTTGTTACTGGTGATAGGCTTATAATAAGCAGGTAAGCTATTGGATGGCATTTTAAAACGCCCCTTAAAATGCCTCAATTAGCGTTCGTTTCACAAGCGTTTTCTTTCCCTTTCTTTTGATCTTCTTTATTCTGATTGATAAAGATTGCCTTTTTTTAAGCGCATTCAAAACTTAATATTTTCAAATTGGTTTGAGATTCAAATACAAGATTAAATATTTTAATGATTTTCATCCATCTTTGATGGAGTTGCTGGGGGACCCACCCCATCGCAACTTATACTCCGTCCTCCAGGAGATTGGTTTATCCTTTTTAATTTAGTGTTTGTCATGTCATTATGTGATTTCGTCCTTTCTTTATTTTCAAGATATTGTTTCATCCATTTTTTCTTAAGCCACAATCTGTTTAAATGTTTTTAACGTTTACATGTTTTTAACGGCTGGTTTTTTTAATACTAATACTAGAAGTTTTATGCCTTTTACTTCAAAGTTTGCGTACTTTTCTTTTTTCCTGACTTAATTCTTAAATGGAGAATAAATAGTATGTGATAAAAAAATCGTTTTGCGCAGTATAGCCCTCAAGGGCTCTTGCGCCATAAAAACCAAATAAACCAACCAACCAAGAGAACTCTGCCGATCAAAATACTGATGTGTAAACTACTGTTTGTACTGATTTACAAATAAAAAAAAAATGTATTTTAGAGAGAAAAAGGGAGATAAGCAAGACTTAGCGAATCATAGAGAAACAAGGGATGGCTTTATCATTGGGAATGTTCCGAAATTCAAATTTAAATTTTTAGTGGTATATTTTTATTTTAAAAACAGTATCGTTACTTGCAAAACATATTACAATAACATTAATAATAAACATTAAGTTCTTAACAGGGCTGTGGAGTCGGTGTTAAAGAGTCGGAGTGAGACTGAATTTGTGGTAAAGGAGTCGAAGTCGGAAGTCGTAGGTTTAAATTTTCAAGAATCAAAGTCGGAGTAGGCCATTTTCCCGCAACTCTGCCAGTGCTAGTGGAATCGGAGTTGCAGTCGGAGTCAGACTGATATTTGCGTAAGAGAGTCGGAGTCGGAGTCAAAGGCTCTAAAATTTCCCGAGTAGGTCATTTTTCCTCCTTCTCCACAGCCCTGATTTTTAAGTCAATTTCTGAAAAGAAAAGAAAGACCATCCGAAGTGAAGCATAGGAAGTATTTTTTCATCGTGCACTTGTTTCGAAATTTTAAAATTTTTGTAACTCAGGTGTTGTAACGGACATCCACAACACTCATGTTTTTCCCCTTCCTTTTTTTCTCCCCCCCCCCCCCGCCAAATATCCGAAAGCAGTTGACATTTCTCGAATTTCTCAAGAAATACTTAACCAGTTTTTTTTTTTTTTCCTAAGCATGCATGTAGCGGACTAAGGACAAGCTAAATGCACAAAAAAGGATTTTTCATCATCCTGCGTCATTTAAAGCTTAAAAATAACTGAGAATTTCACAAGTTAATTTACTTGCTATGCACAATTATTCTATAAATTTGCGCAAAAGTATCGCTAATATTCACGAAAAAATAAGCATTTCTTTTGAAAATACCAATTTTCTTTACAAGTTGTTTGGCTCATAACAGACAGAACTTTTTGAACAACTTCACCACTTTTTAAAGAAAACTTGACAGAAGACTACTATTGATTACTAAAATTTAAAATTGAAAATTTGACGAAATATGAACAATGAACATTTAAAGAAGTTAAAATCTTTCACTTTGATTTCACGAAAGACAACAATTTCTTTTCAATTACATTCAGTTTCGTAGCCTAGTTTAAGTACCAACTAGTGAAGAAAAAAGAAAAGAAAAAAAAAAAAAAAAAAACAGCAAAATATTATGAAAAAAATGAAATGTATATCAGCCATCTAATGAGCTGCATTTAATCTTTTCACAGATTGGATGGATGTAGGGGTTGTTAGTAAATTGGTACTTCTCACAATCGCTCAGTGTTGGTACTCTGTGATTCTTAACAAAAACAGATTGTATATGAACAGTCCTTCACCATCCATATAAAAATAATGCTATTTATAATAATAATAATTGCTGTTTCTTAGTTGAGATTTTGAATAGGTGCAAGCAAAATAAGTTGATTACAATTAAAATACTTACCTTTATGCAAAAGTTAAAAACAAAGCAACAACGTTAAAATTGAACAAATAGAGAATTTCCATTTGTTTGAAATTTATTGTTTTTCGGGGTTACAAAGAGACTATGACCGAAGGTAAAAACGTACGCATGAATTATCCTTACCTCCATTTTTGACTTCAAGATATCACTCGAGTAATATTTGGGCTATGAGAAATATAAAACTCTTGACGCGAAAGAAAAATACAAAATAACGCGCACAGCGATGGGTGGACCACCAACGGAGAAAAATCAAGTTTTTGTTCGGCAAATGTCCTTGGCATTGCTCTTGAAATTACTTTTTTGACGTAATAAAGAAAAATATCGACTAGTAACGCATAGTAGGCGGAACACATTTCCTTTTCAATTTTCAATTTCAATAGACTTTTCCCATTTTCTTTCGTTGCTTCACTTACGTGAACATAGTTTTTCAAGTAATGTAAACATAGTGAATAATAAAATCAATTTTAAACGAAAACATAGCAATAAAAATGGTGTGGATTTTCTCATTTGATATTTGTACATTCAATTCAATCCAACTCAGATTTTTTTTTTTTTTACAAAAACTCATTTTACATAAAAATAAAAGAAAATACATAATACAAATAATAAAAAAAGTATGTCAAAATTCATAACACAATCAAGGTACATTTTATAAATATGCTATTTTATCCTTAATCATTTGCAGTAGAGCTAAGTGTAAACTTTTCTAGCCTTTTCTAAAACAAATTTTTACTATTTGAGGAGTTTACTTTCAAAACGGATTATATCCAATTTTCAGGGGCGGATCCAGAAATATTTGGAAGGGGGGTCAAGTTTTAATAGCCTGCGTTATATAACCTAACGTAAAAAAGCTTCTCTTAGGCAAGGGTGCCCATCCTCCCCCTCCCCCCAATAAGATGAAAACTCATTCAAAAATAGCCCTTTCCTACAATTTTGCAATGGTTAAGCTCACTAAAGCTGATTGTGCTTTTGTAAATGAAAAAAAAAAAAAAAAAAAAAAAAAACTGAAAATAGCAATAGCCCGTTTGAATAAACCCAGGCAATCCTTTAAACTGTGACGTGCTGAAGAAGAAATACCTTACAGAACGAAGCAAAAGACAGGTTAACATTGATTCCATGTACTATTTTTTCGAATCTAAAAATTTGAAGATTGGTAATATATTCATAACAAAATTCTTGTCACAGAGGGGTCAGCTGACAATTTGACCCTCCCCTGAATCCGCCCATGCCAGTTTTATACTTTTTTGGTAAAACAAAAACTTTTTACCCACAAACACTAACTGTTAGAATTTCGAATTTCTCCCTATATGTTTTGGTAGAATAACAAGTGACTAATATTAGCTTAAGTTTAGGAGTTTTTCCTCAAATTTACCAGACCTAAATTGCCAATTTTATTTCGGATACATTCCCTTTTGGTGTAAAATTGTAGATATAATCCCTTTTGCAAAAAAAAAAAAACAAAAAAAAAAAAAAAAAAAAAAAAACACGCATTTTCTTCAGAAATAAACTTTATTAGATTGAAACAAAATATTCAACATTTTTTAATATATTTTTTCCCTCTACTTTAGTCCTTCTTACTTATTTTATTCTTTTCACTGAACATTTCAAAAAAAAAAAAAAGAGAACTTCGATCCAATTAAGTTTGAACAATGAAACCACCCAAGCCGATTCAAATAACGTTGTAGGTATTAATATTAATAGATCACAATTTGTATTACAATTAATCACAATTTGATAGCAATATTAATTATTTAATATTAATTTAGTAATCACAATTTGAGGTCGTGCTTATCTAACTGATAACAGATTTGCACAAGGCGCAAGGTGCTGCGATCTCTTAATACGGACGGGTAGCACGCTGGATTGGAAATGCTCAACCAGAGTGCTTCGCTCCGCTATTTTATTTGTGAATTACTTTTGAATTAGAAGTAGCAAATTCAAAGAATTAGAAGTAGCAAATAAGGGATAGGTTGCACTTCGCTGTAAAAGACTTGGCTAGAAATAAGGGGATGGATATACCCGTTTAGGTGGTAAGACCAATGTTTATGCATTTTTTAACAGTAGATATAAAGCACTTCGAGAAGAAAAAAATTCATGGGTCGATAGGGCTAAATTAGTTTTTGAAAACGAAAAAAAAAAAAAAAAAAAATTTTTTTTTTTTCCCAAAAGTGGTTATAATCCGTTTTGAAAGTAAACTCCTCATTTATGCTTTTTGAAAACAGTTAGGTATAGGGAGTTCCATAATCTTAGTACATAAGAGCTTAATAAATAACAGATTTGTTTTTTCACTAATAGGAAAAATATTTTCACCGTTTCTAGTGGGGTAAATATGAACCATTTCACGGATTGTTTCTATTTCCAACTTAAAACCATTTATTATTGAATCATGCTTAAAAACACCAACATTATATTTATAAATTTGATCAACGGTCTTTAAAAAGCCAGCTATATATTATCTCTCTCTCTCTCTCCCCTCTCTGCGAAATCTTTTCAATAAAACATTTATTCTATTAAAATTGATTTTAATTGTTTGGCCCCAGGTGAGAACTCCAAATTAAGAACGGAATCGATAATATATATATATATATATATATATATATATATATATATATATATATATATATATATATATATATATAGTATACAAAGTATCAGCAAGAAGGGAATTTGACACAAATTTTATTAAAACCAGAATATGAGAAATCTTTTTCGAGAAAAGTTCAATGTGAAAGTTCAATGTGATTGTCCCAACGTTACGTATTTTGTAGATTTATCTCCCCCCCCCCCCAAAAAAAAAATATTCTCAACGTCTTGAGAAGTTTTTTCATTCAATTTTAGTTTAAGATTGTGATTTTTTTCCATTGAAAAACAGTGAAATTAACTGTGTCATAGTTAACAAACAATTTATTAGCGATAAACAATGACATAACTTGCTCTAATATTACCTGACATTTATTTCGTAAACACATTACATCTTTTCATGCAAGAAAAACCGCAATAAAAACCATCATGAGCATATAAGACAGTATTAATGAGTTAGTTGCAATAGAGAAAATGTCGTTTAGAAAAATGATTTAAAACAATAAGCCTAAAATTTATCCTCAAGGAACACCATGATTAACAATAAGCAATCTCGATTTTGTATTCTTTATGTAAACATATCGCTTTCTATTAAACACCTCTGAAACAATTCAAATTGTCCACCTCTTATAGCATAAAACTTTAATTTATGAAGCAAATTATTATAGTCAATAAGATGGTCTTTTGTAAGATCAAGAAAAAAAAGTACAATATTCTTTTGAATATCAATTTCTTTCTGAATATAATCAATAGCTGGAATTATAGCTGCTTCTGTTGGTTTATTTTTAGTTAAACCATACTGATTACTAAACACTAACCTGTTATTATAAAAACAGTTAAAAATCCTTATATAAATTAATTTCTCAAGAATTTTAGGGAATGTACAAGCATTAGAAATTGGTTTATAGTTTTTAATATCCTTAGGGTAATCATTAGAAATATCGATATCATAAGTATTGTTTAAATTATCAGGTATATTAAGAAAATAGTTAATTCAAGAGCTCAGCCTGATCTGCATCAATAACAAAATTATATCATCTTAGTTGAAATCTCCAATATCATTGTTCCGTTCCCTTAACATTGATATTAATTTTCCTTAAATTATTCTACATAGCTTTAGTTGATTTATCAACGGAAAATAAATTGCAATAAAACTTGTTTTTTGACTCTTTTTATTTCCCTATTTATCCTGCTTCTATAAGTCTTGTAATCAATGAATCATCGTAATTTCTAGTTTCCGATAGAGCTTATTTCTGCACTTAATCTTTTTTAGTAAGTCAATACTCACACATTCAACACTTTCTCATTTTTTTCTTCTTTTGAAAGGCAATATAAGGGAATCAATGTCATAACATTCAAAAAATGTTTTTGAAAAAACATTGTGGTTATTTTCGATATTATTAAATATCAAGAAACAAAAAGGCTGAAATCTTCAATAGATTGCTGATTATAAGACCTGATCATATTTTCATTAATAATTATACGACCATTAAAAATTAATTTATGATTTATTTTAGCAAAACCGGGTAGATGATTAGAAATATCTGAAGTAGTTTTACCAGCGAAGATTTCCTTATTAAATTCAACAGAACGAAATTGATCATATCTTGTAATGTCAAAATTGTCCAAGTTTTCATGATTAAGCTCAAATAAATTATCATATAAATTTGTAGCAATTTTATCAAGTAAAGTAGATGCCCATATAACCAAAATTAGCTCCCCTCCCCCAATTTTTTTTCTTCTCTTTTCGTGTAATTTTATTTGGGGGGGGGGCGGCGGGGGGAGCAACACTGTCCTGATCGTCTCTTTTTTTTCGATTTGGGTTAAGGACTTCATACCGCTACTCCGTGGTGCAACCAAAAAATAGTTTTCGGTGGGCACTCGTAAAAAAATATTGCTTCTGATAGAGGGTTTGGGGGTCTCCGCGGAAATTAGTTGAAATTTTAGTCATAAGAACGCAGTTTTACTGCTGTCTCTGTGACTGAGAATGTCTCTGGTGATGCTATGGGGAAGAAAAATTCGGGGAGCCTTTGGCGGAAATTTTTAGAAATTGAAATCTTGAAAACGCCATTATAAGCTATATTTGTAGACGTTAGAGTAATGAAAAAAATGGGACTTTTTGAAGTTGCCCCCGATTGATTTTTTTTTAAAATTAGTGCTTAATTGATCACCCCTCCGCCCAATAATTTCGAAACTGAAGTTCTAAAAATGCAATTTCAGACTAACTTCGATGATGGGTAGAACGGGGCAGGGCAGTTCTTGGACTCTCCCTGAAAACTATTTCGAATTTGAAGTCCTATAAAACGAAATCTTAAAGAGATATTCAGTGACACTAGGTGGAGAGATTTAAACGTCCTCCACCTTAAATTTTTCGAAATATGTAGTTTTTTCCATTTTCAAATTTCATATGGTAGGAGTGGGTCCTTCGTCCGAAATTTTTCGTAACTGAAGTCTTAAAAACGCGACTGCGGACTACATTTGGTAACGTTAGGGGTTCGGTCATTTTTCAAAATTGAAGCTCCATAAAAGCACTCTTAAACGATTTTCGATGCTGTTAGAAGACAAGGCATTTGATAATTTTCCCCTGGAATTTTTTCGACATTGAAGCACTGAGAATGAGATTTGAGGCGCTCTTTAAAAGTTTTGGTTTTGGTGGGGGAGGGGCTTGCTAAGTGTAGCATTTTTAGAACGACTACGAAAAAGAAAGAAAAAGGGGGGGGGGGGAGTGAAAGAAATAGAAAATGATGGACGTAATTACCTGATCCATAGTCAGCAACTTTTAAGGTTCTTTTTTTCCCAAAAGTAGGATCCTCTCCTGAAAGGTAAAACGTAATTCCAGGTTACTCTTGGAGACGTTAAGAGGTAAAGAGTGGTTGGAGAGCTCCTTCCGAAAATTTTCAAAATTGAAATCTTAAAGGTACAATTTCAACCAATTTTTGGTAGTAACCTTAGTGAAAGGATGGTGGTTCGGGGACCCTCCTCTAGAAATGTTTTGAAATTGATCTCTGAAAATCGCCTAAATAAATAAGTTTCTAGTTACATTATTATTCCAACCGAACAACGAAAACTTATTTTAAATTTCTTGCAGGAGCAAGAGTTAAGGAAAGAAACATTGAAGACCCTTCTTTTCAGATTGACAAAAAAAATAAAGGGGGGGGGGAGTAAAAGAAAGGGGGGGAAGTTAATTTGCTAAGCAATAATCAGTGGCGGCGCGAGAGCAAAATTAGACGTCTGCGATGCAGTTTTGCGAGGCCCTATTAAACATAAAATATTCTCAGACAAATAATTGAATTCATAGAATTAATTTTTGTACTAACTATTTCTATAATACTAAGTATACCAATTCACTTCTTAATTGTTATAGCAAAAACATTTCTTGACTAGTAGCGCAATTAAAAAGAAGTTATTTGGTGGGGGAGAGGGGCGCCACATTGAAGGGGGGGGGGGGAATGACCCTATAGAAAGTGGGTTCCGGGGGCTCTCCTCCGGGAAAATTTTGAAATTTGTAGTTTAAAAACGCGATTTTAACCTTTTTTTGCTGATGTTAGGGGGAAAAAAGTACGGGGTATCAGTGGAAATTTCTAGAAATTGAAGCCTTAAAAACACAATTATAGGCCATATTTATTGACTCTAGGGTCAGAGAATGTCCCCGATCGATTCTTTTTTTTAATAAGGTTGAAATAAATTCCTTCTCCCCCCCCCCTGCTAATTTTCAAAATTGAAGTTTCAAAACAGAATTTCAGAGAAACTTTGAAGATTTTACGGAAAGGAGGTTCTGGGAACTCTTCCCTGGAAATTTTTTGAAAACTATGGTCCTAAACACCTAAGCAATATTTATATTCAGGAGCCATTCCACTTAAACTTTTTGTTAGTGTAGTTTAAAAAACCTAATTGCTTATGATATAAAAGAAAGGCGGTATGAGGACCCATGCCCGAATATTTTCGGAAATTCAAGCCTTAAAAATGCGATTGTAAGGCCATATTTTGTAATATAAGGGTCAATTATTTTTGAAATTAAAGCTTCAAAAACGCCATTTTAAGCGATTTTTGATATTGTTGAGTATTCGGGGACTTTCAGATGGAAATATCGCGAAATTGAAGATTTGGAAACGAAATTTCAGATGTTCTATAATGCTTTCGGTGTGTATGTGGGGAGGGGAGAGGGGATTTCGGAGAGGCAGCATTTTGAATATTTTCTTATTTTTAGACGAACTAGGAAAAAAGAGAAAGGAGAAAGAAGTAGGACGGGGCTGTGTGGGGGGAGTAGAGTTAGTTAATCAATAAGCTGTAACTATTGAATATTTTTAATTCAAAGATTTCTTCTTACAAGAAATTTCCGTCATTAATTTCTTTCAAAAGAATAAAATAAATAAAACGTGATGTAGAAACGTAAAGGAAGCTAGATAATTGCAACAGTTTCAAGTCTTTCCCTGCGTCGAAAAAAATCGACGATTAGGCACTGCTCAAATTTGTACAGTCATTTTGTATAAGGCCCAGACAGAATTCTGCAAATGGGTCCTGCATTTGCTAAGGCTGGCTCAGTGCAGTCTCCCTTTCAAGCACTATTTTGAAAACTTTTGTGTCTGTTGCATTTAGTAAGAGCTTTAATTGAAAACATGGAAATTTCTTATGACTTCTGAGAATTTTGCGAGACCCTTTCTGAGCCAGGCCGTCGGCAGTCGCCGACGCCTAGCGCCGCCACTGGCGATAATCTGTATCTGTTAGAAAATTTGTATTTTAAGATTACTTTTTGAAAGAATTGAGATTTTTTACCCAACAGTATTTGCTTTTCTTTTTGTAAAAATAACTTCGCAATTCCAAAGACACGTTTTTTAGTTGAGTAAGGGGTACGGATGAACTGACCCCTTTTGAACACCATTGCCTGGTAACCCTCTTACGCAGGGTCCCCAAACTTTAACGATTCGCGGTACCTTTTCAAGAATTAGAATTTTCTCACGACATCCTAGTCTCGATTTATACACATACTATTGTTACCACGGATACTTAGCAGCACCCCCCACCTCTTCTTGTGGCACCCAGTTCGGAAATCCTTAATCTTACGAATTATAATATTATTGTTATCACTATCATTATTTGTTTATTTACTCATTTTTAAAATTTATTATTATTATTATTTATTATTATTCTTTTTTTTGCAGCTAAATTTTGGAAATTTGTGAGCAAAGTAAAATCAAATAATAACTACCTTTATTTAAATGTTTTCCAAATTTTGGACGGTGCCCGGGCCTCCTCAACCCTTCCCTTATGTACGTAGGAAGCAATGTTAAAACTAAGATCTCTGTGTGGGGGGGGGGTCACCCCCCCACCTTTTGCTGAGCCACTAGGGTAAAATAACAGGCTTCACATACTTTAATGAGAACATACAACATTCAAACTTAATCACTAGAATACACATTTAAAAAGAAAAATAAAAAACAATAAGAGCCATGAAAATAATACGTAAAATAACAAGCAGTAAAATTACGAGTGTAAATTAGAAGTGTTTAAAACTGCTTCTTTCCGAGCAGTTCTCCGGATTTAACTATTGATTTATTTAACAGCGACTTTTTCGGAATATTAATCAGAATGAAAATACTGATCTGGCTTCTTGCAAGACGATCATTGTATAAATAAACTGAGAATAAAAGTTACCCATTGGCTAAAAATTCAATTAACATGCATGTTGAATGCTAAATATAAAAATGCATCGTCGGGATTTGTACCTGGTTCTCAACACACTTAGCGAGATAGTTCCATTATGCTCTGGGCGTTAGTTAAACGCTGAAAACATTTTTTTCGATGTAAGTTGTAATACGATATCAAATAATGAATTTTTCTTTTTCTGTCATTTACAAGCTCTATAGCTAGTTAAATAGTTTTAAGAAGTCGTACACCACATACGCTACCTCCATTGCTCGTTAGAAGTTACGTTTATTAAAATAAAGGTTAATCAATTATTTAAATAAAAGTTCATCAATTATTTAAATAAATGTTCATCCGAATTATAAACTCAATAAGAAACTAAAACTATAAAGACTGGTAACGCGCGAATACAAGTACTACATTTCTTTCTCCTATTGAAGCAAAATAAAACTCACTTACAGACTTCGACTCACTTACGTTACTTCACAATATGAACTCCTTTTTCGATTTGAAGTGAGTTACGAAAGGCTGTGAGTGCTGAACGCAAGGTGGAAATTTGTTTATATAGCGTCTTTTCCTCTAAACAAAATAATGACAACTGATTTGGGGGTGTTGACGTTCTTCGAATCGAAACAGACATTGGTCGTGTTCACGCCTGTGTGATATGACGTGTTTGATTTGTTTTTATGTCAGCGTCAAATGTATTTGCTTGGAATTGGAAATAAACAAAAGTGGAAGATTTTAAAACGAACCGGTTTCATAGAACGAAAAAAACAAGCAACATAAAAGAATCGCTTCTTCTGTTAAAAATGATAGTTAAATTTTTCACCAAGATTCTGGTCAATCCATGATCAGATCATCAATCCATGATCCATGATGATGGTCAATCCATGATCCTGATCTTCAAGCAGGTACACCATTTTCTGGGTTCAGTTAACCTTAAGAATGTTAAGGGACATATGAGGCAGTGAGAAGAAAAGGAATGCCAGTGCAAAAATTAAAACTTTCGAAATAACCTGTACAAATAGTTAAGGGTCGTTCCATGTCAAGTGATCCAAAGTTTTTTCATCACATTTTTGTATTTCTTTGAAATATGGCTCATCGATTGTACCCTTCAAAGTAATCAAAAGTCCAAATTTTTCAATTTTTATTTTTTTTTATTTTTTTATTTCTCAAACTTTGATTTAAAAAAAAAAAAAAAAAAAAAAAAACTTTTTTTTTCATGGATACTTGAACATAAAATGGACGATAACTCAGCACCAAATATAGATTAAAAGATTTGGTAAAAAGCATTTTAAAGTACATTAGTTGCTGTTTAATATGATATGCAACATGACTAGATTTAACAATAATTTTTCGCGAATACAATACTTCTTTTTTACTTCCTTTTACAAAAAAGGAAGTATTGTATTCGCGAAAAAATTTTCACTCAAAAATCTGCCTTAATTTCCAATTTGCTCACCCCCAAATGAATGTTGAGTTTTTTTTTAACCCAACCACACGTGGATATGCGCCTAGGAACGTACAGACGCCCGAAATATCCATTTTGACGGTCTCCAAGTTAATTAAAACGAGTTTTCTCGTGACGTCTGTATGTACGCGTGGGTTTTTTCGTATGCGTGTATGTATGTCCTATAGCTCAAAAACGATATGTCCTAGAAAGTTGAAATTTGGTACGTAGACTCTTAGTGGGATCTAGTGGTGCACCTTCGTTTTTGGTTGCATTCGTATGCTCCAAAGGGGGTGTTTTGCTCCTTTTTGGGAGGAAATCATAGTTAATTTCGATGTAAACTCACGCGGTGTTATAATTTGGCGGACACTTGGCGATATATCGCCAGTCTTTTGGACCTTGAGTTTTGTTGCCAACTTGGCGACAGATTTGGCGATTTTGTTTTTTTTTAATCTGGTTTCAATTTGGCCACTGTTGGTGATATTTAGAGAGTAAACTATTGAATCATATTAAAATCGCCAGTAATAAGAAAATGACATTAAATTGGAGTAAAAGGAAGTCATGTGATGCACACATCAGCTCGTTTGTAAAAAGAAGTAAAAAAGCGTTAAAATAAATCTCTCTCAGTGGTTTACTCATGACTTTCACATCGTGTTTTGGTGAAAGTATCTTTCTTGGCGTTATTGCAGGAAGCGAATGTAGTTATCTGCTCGTTTTTACTTCCTTTTACAAAAAAAGGAAGTATTGTATTCGTGAGAAAATTTTCACTCAAAAATCGGCCTTAATTTCCATTTTTCTCACCCCTGAATGAATATTGAGTTTTTTTTCGACCCGACCACACGTGGATATATGACTAGGAACCTACAGACAGCCGAAATATCTATTTTGGCGATCCCCGAGTTAATTACAACGAGTTTTCTTGTGACGTCTGTATGTACGTATTTGTGTATGTATGTTGCATAACTTAAGAACGGAATGTCCTAGAAAGTTGAAATTTGGTACGTACACTCTTAGTGGGGTCTAGTTGTGCACCTTTTCTTTTGGTTGCATTCGGATGTACCTAAGGGGGTCTTTTACCCCTTTTTGGGGGGAAATCATTGTTAATTTCGATGTCAACTCAAGTGGCGTTATAATTTGTCGGACACTTGACGATATATCGCCAGTCTTTTGGCCGCCAAGTATTGTCGCCAACTTAGCGACAAATTTGGCGATTTTTTTTTTTTTTTTTTAAATCTGGTTTCAATTTGGCCACTGTTGGTGATATTTAGAGAGTAAACTGTTGAATCATATTAAAACTGCCAATAATGAGAAAATGACATTAAATTGGAGTAAAAGGAAGTCATGTGATGCACACATCAGCTCGTTATTTTTAATCTTACGAAAAACTTGACATTGAAAAGAAGGGCTTTTGGATTATTTATCTTGTACGTATAAGGATACTCAAATGTCAAATCTTGTAAGTATTGATATGTTTGATATGTTACGCTCGATTAAAATTTTAAACGTTAATGAAACGCTTTTATTTTCCCATGATTCTAATCTAATGTTACTTAATATTTCTGGTTGTCCCGACAAATGATTGATAAATACCTTCCCTTTTCATTTTCGGTACGAACCATACTGTACTACATGTCAACAACATATTAATTACTGAGCAATCCAAGTGTGGATATAAGAAAGTTAGTGCACGAACAGACAAATTAAAGTCACGAACACTTCTAAACTATGTTCGAAAGTTGAAATGTGATCAAATGCCTTGGTTAAATAAAACACAATTATATTCAAAAACGCACACAACACGGCGGGGAGGGGAGAATCGCTATTGGAAGCAATAAAGTGCTATTTTTCCCACCTAGGGTACTATCTTTCACCTCCGGTGCATGTTGGATGAAGGGAGGCAGTTTTTCACCCTTGCGAAGGGTGCAATTTCGGCTCTGTTTCACCCCTGAAAGGTGCCAAATGCAACCTGTAGTTTTAACAATGTAGTTCTCATTAGCTGTAAAGCATACTTGAAATTTAGACCCTTAATAAGGACCTCCTGCTCTCTTTCCCAATTCAATTCAGGACCGTCCTGGGAAAAGGCAGATCCCTTGTCAGTGTGGTAAACTTGCCCTCCTCCAGGGGCGTGCGCAGAAATTTTGAGGCCCGGCACAAATGACTTTTTCGGGCCCCTCTCCATATTGTTTACCCCTACTTTCTCCCCTATTAAAAAAAATATTGCCCCCCCCCCTTCAGGCTTGGGCCCGGGCCAACAGTAGGGTGTATTGAAAAAAAAATTTCGAAATTCAATTTGTCAAGTTTATAAAAAGTGACCTCTACCGACCCATATATTACATAAAAAAAATTCATCTGAATCAAAAAATATTTAGGTGTCCCGCACGAGGCCTAAAGTTTGTAATTTTCTCCGAAAAATCAATTTTTTCTAAAATTTCTTTGGAGTAACAGAAAATTTGTAAAAAAAATTTCAAGTTGAAAGATGTACACAGAAAAGTCAGAGAAAAAAAAGCAAGGTTAAAAAATCTACCATAAAAACAATGTATAAATCTCCCGCATTTATTCTTAACTTTCGTAGTTTTCACAGAAAAAAAAAAAAAAAGCGTTTTACAAGGCCACGTGGCTTGGTTAGAAACAGGGTTTGCAATCCTGAATTCTGTGGGATTCTGCATGATATTTTGTGTGAATAATTCCGTGGGATTAAAAACAAAACACGCAAAGATTTGCTATGTAAACGTTTTCCAACTTTTGCCGCTCATAAAACGAATATTATCACAAGCATCATTTGAAGTTTGAATCACCTTCCTTGTATTTCTTCAAAAAGAGCAAGAAAACTTTCGCCTCATATGATGAACGATGAAAATGAACTTGAATTCTCATTCGAGGTTTCAGTTTCATGTGTTCAGCAATTGAGAAAATGCGCAAAAGTTATAAACGTTTTCGAAAACCGTCACTAAAATTTAAAACCCAGAAATTTGCGCCTTAGAAAAAATTGAGAAAGTGCAGTACAGATTGCAAAACTAGCTGGAGTAACCCAGAATACAATGTTGAGCGCTTCAGTAAGCTTAAGGAAAACACTCAAAACCTTTAACTTGCTTAAAGCGCACAATATTTTTCTCCGAAGAAGAAAGCAATCATTATGCTCTCTAACCTGTAGAAAGTGCCTGACGATGTCAATGTCACCGTGAAGATGACATTATAAATGTGGGTGGTACCTTGAAAATTATGTTGGATGAATTAACTGACTAATCAGCAATATTCGGCAAAGATGCGACAGACACTTGGATGAAGCACCTGCTGTAATGAATCAAATACACTGATACAATGACCAGCGTTAATGTAGTTAATTGGATACAGCAGTACACAAATCAAAGAAATCATATTTGTCCGAAATTTGCAGTTCTTGAGCAAAAGCCAAACATGACTCCCATAAGAAAAGAAAAATATTAGAAAAATTATTAGAAGGTCATAGGGTTTGTGGAGATCTTTTGCTAAATGTCCACAATTATTTAAACTCTAAAATTAACTGCTGTGGAGCCATACCCAGCGTTTTCATCAATTGCATAACTTTTTGGGCAAAAATCCCTTCCCATCCCATACGAAGCGAAGGATGCATTTTTATGCACCAAACGATAGTTGCTTATTAATATGTGGTTTTGCAGTACTGTACGAATGGTGTACTGAAAAAGCCTCTAGGAACACTCACGCATAGTTTTAGAGCTATTGAAAAACAGTAGTATGGAAAAAACTTGATATAATATAATATGATAATACACATAATATTCTACATATGTTTTGGTGTTTAGTTTTTTAAACTTAATTCTTGTACTAACATACTTCTATGTAATTAAATGAAAACTATGTTTGCAAGATTATTTTATAACCTTTATTTTTTTTTAAACTTCACAAAACTAATCTTACAACATAATCAGAAAATAAATTTAAATAATTTTTATCTTTTAAACGCTAAGAAATGTATCAAGAAATTTTTATTAGCAAAGAAATTTTTGAACCAACATTTTCAAAATGAAGTTTTAAAAGCTAATGCATATACATTAAACATTTCAACTTGAACTTTTTAAAAAATCTTATTTTTCCGTACTATGCGGGAACTTAACTGCCGCATGAGAGCAAAATCTTTTATTTGACGATAGTTATCGGCTTTATTACTCACAATTTTAGACTTAAAAAAAAAAAAAAAAAAATTTCTGTTAGTCAAAATTTTTTTTTTAGACAACATTGATTTTTTGAAGAAAATTATAAACTCTTGCGGGACACGTAAATATTTTTTGATTCGAACAATTTTTTTTTTAATGTAAGATGTGGATCGGTAGGGGCAACTTTTTATCAACTTGACAAATTGAATTTCGAAAAGAAGTTTTTTTTCGATACACCCTAGCCAACAGGTGTCCCTTCTCCCCCTGTGCACGCCCCTGCCCTACTCCCCCTAAAACTCTTATAAAACTTACACTGCACCGATTTCGAACCGGGTACTCCCCAAGGGCTGAGCCCCTAGTTTACGATTAGGCAAGTATCTGGTTACTAAGATGTGCCAAATTCAGCTCCTTGATACATCCTGAGTAAAAATGCAAAAAATTGATTCTCGCGTTTTTCTAGCAAAATTTATTTTGAAATATATTTCAAGATAAATTTTTGTGACTGATATGTTTCATGTCTTGCCATTTCTTTAATACCGAATTCAGTATTTTGGAAGTTCTTTTGTTATTGTTTTTATTTTACTTCTATTGCATATTGTTAATATCTTAAGCATGAGAAAAAAATAACAGTTACTCTTCTCTATTTTATTTTCTGCACTACTTGTGATTGGGGGAAAAAATTGTTTGTTTTGAGAAATATTTCGTTATATACATTTATTTTTAACTTAAAACAGGTGTTTCTTATACAAAGTCATAATCATTTTGCAAGAATGTGCAATCAAATTCTGAAAAGTGCAAATAAAGTGCTTTAAATAATTTCAACTGTTCTAGAGTCTTTGAAAATTATTTAAATTTTTGAAATTCCTTGAAAAGTTCTTCAATTTTGTCTCTTGTTGAGAAAATAAAGAGTAAATCGTCGAAATGGCCAGAATAATACTCTTCCTTTCTTATTTTCCGAATCTTTACACCAAGGGGCGGGGGGGGGGGGGGTTGAGGATGTGATCAAAAACAAACTACACTAAAAGCCGATATGAGCAAATGACGATGCGCTTCTCTTTTCTCCTCTCTCGTTTTTACTCTCTGTCCATTAATGTCAGCGATTTGTTGAGCAAGCAATTTTTATTTTGATTAATCTTGATTTGCAAAAGAATGCATAACTTTTGAAAGACTTTGTTTGCCTATTTTTCTACATATTTTTGTAGTCTCAATTACCCCATTTAAGCCTCAAAATACAGATTTTTATCATTTTTGACATCTATTTTTCAAAAAATTTCCCGGGGGAGAAACCCCCGGACCCCCCTGAAATTATGGATGTTCTGCATCCGACTTAAAGGGACATTCCTGTTATCCTTACCACTACGAAGATAAGTCAAGAAATAGTAAGAAATAAAAAATAAAAATAACAACAGTCTAACAGTAGAAACACATTAAAAAACGAGCCAAAAAACATCTATGTTAAATATTTTTATGCGTGTATGTGTCTCTATATATATATATATATATATGTGTGTGTGTGTTAGAACAATGTGCGAATCCGGGCCCCTCCCGAAAAAAAATTCTGGATACGGCCTTGTTCGGATATAACTGTTTTCATGAAGACAATTGATACCTCCCCCCCCCCCCATGCCCTCCTGCACCATTTTCGAGCCTGGCCACATCCAAATTATTTTTCCCTGAGTCAACACCTTTTCGCACAAAAATAGCATGGAAAATTTCGTGCTCCCAAACTTTGGGGGTTGAAAAGACTTTCTAATTATTACCCACAATCGAAAGCAGGGTCGTTCGAAAGAGCAGCCAAGCACTGTAATTTAATACCCTTTCTTATCGGCTGGCGGCCCGCGCTTTCCTCCGTTCTCGTAAAAAAACGCAAGTTCTCCCTACTCATCCCCCTCTCCTCGCCCAAACACCTTAATAGCTGGGTGGGTACAAGAAATGATTTATTGCCAGAATGAGAGAGAAGGTGACTTCGGAGGCGGTTCAACGGGTGGTGGCGGGAGCAGTACGATTCTCTACATCCTCTGCTCTTTTCGTAAGATCAGAAGTTAGCGCAGAGGTTTTTTTTTTTCCCTTTTTTTTTTTGCGAAAGTAAAAAAGAGAGAAACTTTCGATTCAGTTATACGTTTTTACGCAATTTTCTGCGGTAAAAATCCCGAATTCTAAAATAATTACAGAGATGGATTTTATTTATAACTATTTAAAAAAACTTATAAGTAAGCACAGGGATTTTTACTGTTACCATTATTTTCTACATTCAAGCTATCTACTAAAAATTGTAAAAGAAAAAAAAAGTGGCTAAATTGCAATTTTCTGCCGCAAGCTATAGCTCATAAAAGTTATCAATTACGGTGTTCAAGATACGAAATTAAAATACATCCAGTGAACCTTGAGTTACTGAAAATTGTAAGTGATAAAAGCTACCTACTACTTATTTTAAGTGATATTTTTTAATAACTGTTCCGTAAAATTAACCAATTAGACTAAGTTTCTTCATAACTAATAGATAAAATTGTACACTACTTGTTTGACACACATTTCTTAGCAATTTCTTGAATTTTATGAATTCGGCAGAAAGTTTTCTCTGATGTAATTTATAGACCCCCCCCCCCTTTTTTTTTTGACTTTTTTAACGCCTATTAAAATTTTTGTAATTAGAATGATAAAGTCCATGTCAATTCAGGCAGAAAGGAAGAAATCGTATCTTTATATTGCCGGAAGTTTTTGAATATGACGTGTGTAGAAAAAAAAAAAGTTACAAGTATATTTTTGTTTTGCCCAAAAACATTTCTGGGCCGAGATACAGCCCGCCAAAGATGGTAGTTTGGCACCATTTCTTACCTGCGATTTCCGACCAAATTTTTAGACTACCTTATATCTGGAATGGTGTTAAATATTTTGTTGCGATTATTTTTTTTTTGAACACTGTTCAAATTGCGGGTTGAATGTGACACCTTTTAGGGTGAAATGTAGCACCAGAGACTCTTCCTTAAGGACGTCATTATGCTACCAATGGCACCCTTAGGGGTAGCAGAGGGAGCCAAATGACACCGTTAGAAGTTCCATAGGTGGGCATACGGAACCAAATGGCACCTTTGAGGCTGCTATTTAGGTGCCGTAAGGAGCCAACTGGAACCCTTAAAGGGGTGCCGCTAGTGCTACAATGTTTCACCTCAAAAAGTGCCGTAAGCAACCTCCAGTTTTAACAGTGAAAGAAAATGATTTCCTCCTTAAAACTATATGCACCATTTGAGTGCAGTTTTTTTTCTTTTGCTAACGCCTTTTGAAAAAAATAAAAAAACAAAATAAAATAAAATTTTGAATCTTTTTCAAAAATTGCCATTTTTAAAAGTTTTATTGTATTTATTTTTTTGTTACTGCTGATCAGTACTACTGAGTATTATACTACATTAACGGAAAGGGAGAGCTTCCGCTTTTGAGTAACAGATTTAAGAAGCATTTAAAAAATGAGGGTTTTTCAGAAACTCTTTATGTAAATGTAGACTTGAAAATTCAAAACTTTTTATTTAGTAGCAAGTGTTTAAAAGACACTCTTAATTTTGTTATTTTACCACATTTTCATTTTTAGTTGCCGCTTCAATCAGAAATTCAATTTTTATAAAAACAAGAACGCAGTCTCGCTGATTCGCCGACACTTTATCGCCAATACTTTTTTCCGCACGAAGCCTTTTAATGATGTGCGAAATGATTGCCCCTTGTGCCTATATATAATATCTAAATTCAGAGGATCTTCTGGTCACCTGCTAATAAATAAAATTTTGAATTATATATATATATATATATATATATATATATATATATATATATATATATATATATATATATATATATATATATATATATATATATATATATATATATATATATATAGATAGATAGATAGATAGAAAGATAGATAAATAAATAGATAAGGGAAAGGAGGGGAAAGTGGGCGTATGTGAGCTTTTTTTTTCATTTCTTTATTAAAAAAAAAAATCAGTTTCTCTGCATAAAAACTATCCTATGATTGAATAGTGTTTTTTTTCTTTGTGTCCAGGAATTTTTTTGAGATTTGTATTTAAAAGTAATTCTTTACTTAAAGATATTTTTAAAAAATGTCTTAAAATTTTCACATGTGCCCCTAATGGGGGAGGGGGGTACATGTGAACAAGAATGTGGCTCATATGAACACGATTACAAAGTGTAGGACAAGCATCATATTTCAACGAAAAACTCTTTAATATAAAACATACACGAAAAACAAGAAATTGAACAAGAACTGTATCTTTATGAAAATATTTTTTCCCATTGCTCACACAGTGTTCTGCCCAATGTTAAATTTTAAAGTTTCGTAGCATGTTCTAATAATTGGACAGACAAGTAAAAAAAAAATATATATATATAGAACTATATAGCATAAAAAATATTCTATTATGCAAAGATTATTCTTATTATATATTGCTTTTAGGCTTCATACAGAGTGATAATCTATTTAAAATTTATTTTAGACTTCAGTTTTTAATTAAACGAATATATTTTACCTTTTTATTTCCTGTATGTATTATACACTGTTAAAACTACAGGATGCATTCGGCACCTTTCAAGGGAGAAACGCTTGTTCACCAGCGACACCCAATACGGAGCCGAAATCGCACCTCTAAATAGGGAGAAAAACAGGCACCTTTTAAAAAATAGACAGTCGGAGTGAAAAAAAGGAACCTTTGGAGAGAGAAAAGGCACTCTTACTATAGATCCTCCTCCCCCTCCCCCATATTGTGTGCGTTTTTGAATACAGTTTTTTTTTTTTTTTTTTGTTTTTTTTTTTTAAAGTTTTGTTTTGATTTATGATATTCTACGTTTTGGACATTTTTCACATTGGACTCGATACTGGAAATGATTAAAACATGTAATTACAGCATTTGATCATATTTCAGAGTTTTCAACATAGTTAAGAAGTGCTCATTGCTCTAACTCAGTGTCTCTCAACCTCTTTTGACCACGCCGCGGTAAAAGCAAGTGAAAACTTTGCGGACCAGTGAAATCTTTATTGTTTTCTTAAAAATTCATAAAATAAATAATATTAATAACTCTGGGGCCGTTAAAAACATGTGAAAAATTCAGAGTTCTGATGAGATTTTTTTTTTACAAAAAGTAATGTTAAGAATTAATAAAACAATAAATATCTACCCCTTTACTTGGTATCAAAGATCTGTCACAAATCGTTATAATTCAAAGACGAGTAATTATTTAAATAATGTGTGAAATTCTACATTTACCAAAACATACGCATTCCGAAAATGAAGCATAGCTGTACTTGTGGATTATTTACATGAAGAGCCAAAAATATTCAGGGGTATTATAGTTACGGAAAAACAAAATCGTTTCATAAACGTTAATCAAGAGTAATAAAATAAAATGCACATGAAGTTTTTCGACAGTTAAAAAACCAAAAGAAGTTTCTAACGCTATCCAGACATTAACCGCTAGCAGGAAATAATTCTAACATTTGAATGAAAAAGCAAAAAAAAAAAAAAAAAAAGAGCTAGACTGAGAGAGATTTTTTTTTTTCGCTAGATTTCTGTTATAATCTACGAAGCAAAAGAATAATTTTTGTTAAGATTCTCACTTGTCTCTATTAATAATCTTATAGGAGGTGATTTTTTTTTTTTTTTTTTTTGATGATTAATAAAAGCTGCTTATCGAGTACTCAAGAAAATAATGACAGATATTTTTAGTATAGCGTTTTGAATGATGGAAATTTCACGATATTAACGGTTAACTAACTAAAAGGCAGTAACGGTAACTGAAAAGCAATAAATGCACTTTTAAACACATAACTATGTTTGAAAGCCTTAAAAGCTACAATGTGATCGAAAGCTGTAAATACTTGAAATTTCGGATAATTAATCCTAGAAAAGTTGTGTCTTAATCCAATAGTGTACTTCATTCAATGTGAAAGACACACAAACGCAATCATCATTTGTCCGCCATACTGAGGTGGTTGAATGTATGTCTAAGGCAAAAGCGCATGCGCAATGAGTCTTTTTGCGATTGCATGCTGTTTCGGCTCTTCTGCTCTATTTTCTAGCCTGCATTGGTTCTTCAGGCACTATGCTTTCAACTTAGAGGGAATATTTTCACTCTTCTGGAACCCTTGGTTATAACAGTGTATAGCACTAAAAACTGTCGACCAACTATTTAGTAATAAAAAAATAGAAATAAATAAAAGAGTATTCAATAATAAGAATAAGTTAACAATTATTTTTCCGAAGGATTGTAGAATAATAATAACTACAAATATTAATGCACTTTTTAACGCTTGAAATTACCCTGCACTAATATTAATGCTACGGAGAGGATATGGGAACTGTTCATATGTGCTTCCTCGATGTTGTGTTCAGAAGTGCCCAGAAGTTAGTTCATCAGCTTAGAACTAACTTGCAAAAATAAGGAATTCTTGTTTTAATTTAAAAAAAAAAATAAACATCGTCATAAGTTTACTTGAAAGTTCATAAAATGGATTCAATAATTAAGTTTAGCTTATTAGTTAGTTTAAAATATGTTTTCACGTGTAGAAGACAGTGATAAAAGTACGTACATAACACCTGCTAAAACAGTTGTCGCCACACAAACATAAACTGGCTCCTTTCTCTATAGTTCGGGCAAAGGGTAGTAGGCAAATAATAGCTGGTACAGCTATATATTTGAGAATTTTTCAAGATTTTTTGCTTGAAGTTATCCGACAAAAACATACCATGCTCACTTGTTCACATTCTCCGTGTTCCCCTATACAGTACCCTTTCCCAGTTTTTGAAATCCCTTATTTTTTTAAAACTGTCTCTAAAAATACGTTAAACGCAAAAGTGGAAGCTCTGCTTTTCATTAAATGTAATACTCATCGGTCCTGATCATCATCGGCAAAAAAAAAAAAAAAAAATCGAAGTGTTTGATGTTGTCAATTTTAAAAGAAATACAAAAGTTTTTTTTTTTTTTTTTTTAAGCTGTAAGAAGAGAAACTTATCTCATATTTCCAAATGGCGCATACAATTTTAAAGTGAAAATCATTGCAAAAATAAACAAATAAACTGCAGTAACAGTTCAAATCGTACACTGTTGTTTTGGAGATAAAGCAAAACAGTTGAAAAAAAGTGAAAAATATCACCCAAGTTCCCATCTTTGATGAGCTGTATTTCGAGCAAGAAATGTTTTTTTTTCCCCTGAAAAAAAAAAAAAAAAAGCCTGCAACTTACTTGTTTCTGAATTTTAAGATTTTTTTTTTTCTAAGGTTTCCTGAGACTATAAAGGTAATATATAAGGTAAACCCCGTTGCCTGAATTGACATGGATTGTACCGAATATATTTTGTTCTACTGAAATAAAAATATATGTTTTAACTTAATTTTCAAAAAATGTTGTTGAACTATTTAAAAAATAAATTTCAAAATTCTTGCTTATCATGTGCAGTTCGTTTTTTACTAGCATATGGGAATAAAAATCTAATCCTGTGTTTGTAATAACAAAGTTTAAACAATTACTTGCAATCTTCACGTTTATGTAAAGTACACCAGATTTTGTGCAAATTGGAATGTTTTCTACCTTTTTTAAGCTATCAATCATGTGATATCTGAGATAATATTGATCAGTAGTGCCAAATTTTTAATAAGACAGAGTAAACAATTTCCTTAAAGTGATAAATTCCTAGGAACGGATTATTGTTTTTTAATTCATTTTCCTCCAACTATTCTCGAGAACAAAATATTTTTTTTTATGGTGATTTATTTTCTTATTATTGAATAACATTTGTTCCCATTTTCAAAAAAATGGATTGTTTTCTAAGCATGGTAGTCCTTTTTTCTTTTGCAGACGAAAGTGGGGAAGCTATGGCAGAATTGCAAGCAAGTACCAAACAGCGTATTTGTCAGTAGTTATTGCAAAGCTGCATTATCCAAAGACTGCTCTCTTAAAAAATTCCAGCGATTTCAACTCAGACTGAGTAAATTTTCACTCCTTTCCAGTTTTGAAAACGCACTTTCCTTATAGGAGTGAATTTCATTCCTTTTGCGGAGCGGTTATTTTCACTCCTTTTGGATAAGTTAATTTCACTCCCTTTTGATAAGTTATTTTCACTCTTTTTTAAGACTAAATTAATATCGTAAAAGAGTGGCTGCTTTCCGTTTTGGAAAGCCGATATTTCACTCTTTTTTAGAATAAAATAGGCAAAATCATTTCACTCTCATTTGATGAAATTGTTTTTTAAATGTGTTTCCATGTGCTTATACTGTGTATTTGAATTTAAAACTGTTTTTAAAATTGTTATTTCATTTGAAAAAAAAAAAAAGTTTTTAGGTTAAAAAAATGTGAAAAAAAAAAAAAAAAAAAACACCTGTTTTTAGTGTTTCCGAAGAGGATGCACAAAAACTGCATGGTAAATAGTACGAATAATTTTCTTTTTTATTAAAACTTTAACTCATGATATTTCTTGAACTACTCGTATATCGTTACAAATCACCCACTTGCAATATTACGTACATTTCCGATTCTAAAGATTGAAATAAAATTAAAAAACCCACACAGTTCCAAATAAATAGATTTAAAATTTTGAAACTTAATATTAATATTCTCAATGTGCCTTTTAACATTAATAATGTTTTAAAAGTTAGATCAGTCCAAATTAATTAAAAAAGTCACTCATAAATTATGACAAGATACGTTTGAATTCAATTTTGTTTCTTCGGGCCATTCTTAAATTACGTAAGGACAATTTTGGCAATTTTTTACCTTCCCTTCCCCCTATGTAAGGGTCTGTAAGATTCCCCCCCCTCCTCCTATCTACGTAAGATTCTTCTTTTTCTTCACAATAATAAAATAACAAATATTATATCACTGGGATCGTTCTTAAATTAACTATCATTATTATTTTTTTAAAACCTTTTTGAGTAAAGAAATGTTTACTGTAAGGAATCTAGAAAGAATGTTTTTTCGACAAATAATTTTTGTATATGATGCGATAATAATTAAAAATAAGACATGCAAAACACAGAGCGATTCTTTTATTATATTTTACACGTTTCATTCTTTGAAACACTAGTAAAAAACAGCTCATCCTATAATACATACTTTTACCTTCCTGAAGCAAATGAAATATAATATTTGCCAAACCACTTGACCGCGGATTTCTAATATAAAATATCGGCTTGGAAAATATTACGTAAGAATGGATCTAACCCCCCCCCCCCTTCAAGCAAGGGTATGTAAAGAATTTTCCACCCCCTCCCCCTCAGGACCCTTAATTAATGAATGACCCGTTACACATATGAATGAGTGTATTATACAAAGTTTATGAAACTCTTTAAAGTTTATTATACACACAAACAATATTTGATTAATTTAAAATATACGCAGTGGTTGGAGCTCCGACCATCGGGAGCGGATTCGGTATCCGACCTATAGATTTGCGCATGGTCGGGTCTGTAACACCTGTCTAAAATATATATACAGTACACACACACACCAAAGATGGTAACGACTGTTTCAAATGTCATATTTTTGATTCGATGAACGAAACAAAATTGTTGATGAAAGTTTCATTGATTTAGAAGAAAAAGTTACAAAAAGTTCGCCGTAACATTGCACGTGGGTGATTTGTAACGATATACGAGCAGTTCAAGAAATATTAACAGTTACAAGTTTTAATGAAAAAGAAAATTCTTCGTACTTACCATGCAGTTTTTTGCATCGCCTTCAGAAACCTCATTCGGCAACAAATATTGTTTTAAATCATTAAATGAAGACATTTAGATAGCGACATCCACTTGGTACTCGCGACCAACGTTAGTTAAGCCGAACATGGAGGCATAGAAGATTCTCCCTAAACAAAATCACGTGACAGAATCGAACCAATGAAAATGTTTTTGAGTCCTTCTTTTGAAGAATGTTTTTATTTTTCGCTCATCCAAAGGAGTGTTTCCGAATTTCACGCGAATAAGGAAAAGTTTTAGTCTTGGTTTTTTCGTAAAGCGTCTTTTTTCGATAAAGCTAGCACTCAGAAAGAATGAACACACTCGCAATAGATTTCACTCCTTTTAAGAGTTATTTTTTCGCTCTTTTGAATTAAGAGTGTGCATTTTCACTCCATTGGAGGCTCCGTTGTCAGTCTGGAATGGCCGTAGTGCAACCGTAGGTAAAACATCGAATAAAGAAGATGTGCATCTCTTCACACTGGCAGCTAAAAATATTTTTCCAGCAAATAGAAGTTTACATTTCTGCAACTTTTTGCAGTTCTGGTAACTTTTCGCAAAATATACCTGTTTTTCTCATGGCCACGGCCAGGGCCGAATTTAGCTCCATGCAACCCCTAGGCAGATTTAAAATCTGCCCCCCCCCCTTCCCCCTAAAAGAAGCAAAAACTCAAAAACATGCAAAAAGTGTTCCCGAAATTTAAACTGTCAAGCTTATAAAGAAATAATGACGTTTCACATTCAGGGGCGCCCCGATATTAAATCACAGCGATCTCCCAAAAAATTCCTGATTCGGCAAATTTTTCTGACGATTCGGAAAATTTGGAGATAATTGCAACATATTCTTTTTCCTTCTTTTAAAGTTTTTTAAAATTGTTTTTAATGATAGCTAACGTTTTCTGTCATTAGATTCTTCTCATTTCTGCTTTTGAAAACTGACCATTTGAAAAAATATATAAAGTTAAAAAAAATTTGAAGACTCTTTTTAGTTCTTCAATTTTTAATTTAGCATGTTTCCTTTATTTAAAATCATTCAGCCTTTTTCGCTCGTCACTCATTTTCATTTACCTCCGAGACTTAATATTAACAGAAAACAATTTTTAAATATTAATAATGTAAAAAGGAAAATAAACGTCAATTTCTCAAGAAACCAGTTCTAAATAAACTTTAGCACTAAAAATCTTAGTCAAACTCCAATCTTGTTGCGACTTCTGATCAAACGCAACGACACTTTCTGAAATTGTCACCCGCTTTTCGTCTTTACTTACTGTTTTACGCTGATCAATTACCATGATTGAAAAACCTTTAATTTTCGTAAGGTGTGTGAAAGTAATCATTATTAAATTACAAGAAAAAATTGACTCTGTGGAAGATGAAAGAATGCTAATATTTTACTTTTAAGAATAAAAAATTCATTTCAAAAATGTGTGGTTAAAGCAAAATTTGCCGCCTCTGAAAATTTTGTCGCCCTAGGAAGCTGCATACTCTGCCTATTGGGAAATTGGGCCCTGCTCGTGGCACAAGTGAGAACCTGTGAAACCCGTTACCCCTTTAGCCTGGAAATCATACGAGGCAGTGAGAGGCAAAGGGATGTAAGTGGCAAAATTAAAAACTTGGAGATAACCACTAGAAATAGTAGGTGAACCTCTCCTCTGTCTTGGGGCAAGAGCATTACTAATAGCCCTGGTAGTTTCTGTTATACAGCATGTTTTAGAAAAAAAAATGTCAATGAAAGCCTACAAGGACCTTAATTTTAAACGCGTTTAACTCAAAATTTTGAAAAATCCACTTACATCCCTTTGCTTCTCGTTGCCTTATGTGTGATGCTTATGATTTTTTTTAGTGTTAAACATTTAACTTTTTTTTTCCCCTTTTTTAAATAGTAAGCGTTTCGAATTTTTAATTTTCATGCGAAATATTTCGAAATCAGAGGCAGAAAAGCGCAATTCCAGGCCCTTCCATGTGTGTTCAATGTTCATACATATAATTTTGCTTCTTCAGATGGGATATGACCTCCCCCCCCCCTTTCTCTTTGCTACGCCACTGGTCCTGAATCAGCTTCCTTACAGAAAGTACTACAGTTGAATTAGCAGCAGATCACTAAATAGACGGGTACATGGTGCGAGCTCTAACGAGTGCCTTTGAGGCATAAAATAGAGCAAATTAGACTCGAAGCTGCACAGGATGCGCTTTTTCTTTTCCAGCACGCATAGACCATCCCTCGGCTCCGCATTGTCTGCGACAAAAATACAAAAGACTTGCTGCAAACAGCATGTACGTCTTGCTGCAGCGCAGTTTTCTCTTTCTGTTTTTCTAGATGCTAGATCGGAAAATAATTTCTAGGTTCCTCTCACCTCGATCCGAAAAAAAAAAGTTGCTCCCTACCATTCAAGAAATAACAGTAAAAATAAAATCGGCCTTTGCCGATTTCTCTTTTTCTGTCCTTGGTCCTTGCTTATTATCTCTCTTGCTCTTTCTCGCGTGCTTGGCGAGCAACAAAGCACTGCCGCATTTGGTATGCCACAGATCCACCTATTAGTCCAGTCAAGTTAGGTCATGACCCGAACATTCAAAAAAAAAAAAAAAAAAAAAGAATGTGCACCTATACCAAGCTGTTCAGTATTATGAGGAGATAACGTACCAAAGTCCCAAGAGTTTGAGCGTCGGGTTTGGGAGTTAAAGGGGGACAAAGAAGGGGATCAAATGTTGATTATTGCTTTATTTCAAGTATATCTGCAACACTATTCCTTTTCATGAAAGGGTAATTGAATAAAAGTTGAAGATGGTACATGTGACTAATATTGCAAGTAATATTTTTGCACAAATCCGTTCTGGGGGGGGGGGGGAGAATCCCCCCCCCCGGATTTTGTGATATACATTGTGCAAATGCAAAAGTTTCATTGCAGGTATTTTATTGTTTTTAAAATGACATTTTTGAGTGTAATCCCTTTGCCCCCCCCCATCCCCCCCCAAGTTACTGAAATAACGGACCTAATACACCCCCCCCCCCCCCCAATTTTCTTCTATCTATCTTTATTTTTCCTTTTTTCGAATATTTTTTGTTTCTGTTTATCTTATTTCATGGTTTTCCATTCTGCTTTTCCTTTCTTGCGGTTCACGGTTACTGACAATTTCTTTTCTTTTTGTTTAAGCTTCGGCTTAATCCTGTCCAATTGAATTCTTTCTTTCTGGGTTCGTACCTAAGCGAAAGCTCCTGACCTTTGCTTGCATTCCTATTGGTTCCTGATCGGTTTATAACTTTGTCATTGGTGTTTGGCTAATCCGCTGTTTTTATCTTTTAAGCTGCTTGCTTATCTGCTCTTGGCTTTTGTCGGATGTCTTTTCATCCATAAGCTCATTATTTTTGCATTGAAAAAGGCGTTCCCTGTAACGCCGAAACACGTGTCTGCTGTAATTTACAAATTTGTGCTTCTACTTACGTTGTTTGGTCTGACTTTACATTTCAATGTCTCTATTTCTACCAAATATTTCACCAGATAAAACTGAACGAAGGGAAGTTCTTTAAATACATGATCTAGATTTAGGTGTTGTGTAATATTTAGCTTTGTGTCTTCTTTCTCAGTATGTTCTACTGTAGTTTGAACGATTTGTTCAAAAATGTTTAGTTTTGAAAAGTTAAATACTTTACTTCCTAATTATTCAGTCTTCGAAATGTCATAAAAGGTTTTAATTTCCTGGTGATTAAATGATTAAACCACACCATTAACTTCTTATTGGCTAGCTTCACAAGACGCTGGATTTTTTTATGAATGACGTTTAACTTCTTAGTTATAGAATTTCATAATTTCAATAATGGAGATTTTATGCTTTTGACAAAAACACATTTAGTGTATTACTTTTTTTTTTGATTTTAAATCACGTTTTATATTTTCTGCTATTTCGGCTCCTTTTTCTTTTTCAATCATTAGAATCATAAATTTGGCACAAAATTTGTTGAGACCACGGAGGTATGTACCCAGGGCCTGATTAACGCACGGTCCGGCAGGTCCGCGGACCTGGGCACCACAAATTCAGGGGTACTAGAATAGCCTAAATTAACTTACTTACTTCCTTTTTTTTCTGTTAAAGTGTGACCATTGAAAATTCTGTGACATCAAAATTAGATTTCGATGATGTGAATGACACATTTGCCTCTGTTAAAGTCAGAAAGAAGCCTTTATAAGCTTGATGTCAGAATTTGTTTTTTTTTTTTTTTTTTTTTTTTTTTGCTATTTTTGCAGTTTTAAAATGTTTTTTAATTCATTTTCAGCTTAAGGTAAGGCAATTTTAACTATGATTAGTATGATGACTATCAAGTGTTTGGTATTCAAATCCCAGGTTTCTGTAGTAATGTGTAGGTTTCTAGTATAAAACATTGACTATGAAATTGTGTTAATTTTCTCATGGGGGGGGGCACCAATTTTTACTCAGGACCTGGGCACCAGTTTGTCTTGATCGGGCCCTAATGTACCTCAATGCGCCTTTTTTAACAATTTAATTTTGTTCTTCAATTTCATTTGTAAGCAAAATTTTCACAGAAATTCCTTAATTTAGAGACAAAAAAGTCTTCATTTTCTTTAAAATAGTACGTTAAACGAAAAGCAAGTTCAAAAGTAAAAATCTACGTTAGGGTGGTTCAAAAAAACTTTTTTTCAGCTGGAATCCAGGACACCCCCTATTTTTTTTTAGACTTACTAATAGTATTATGCTGTAAAAGGTTTAGCTTCTTACTCAAATTTTAAGAGGTTTCTCAATGAGCCCTTAATTTAACATTAGCCGTAGCATAGAAAATGCCACAAATTTAGAAACATTTCAATTCCCCAGCTGTTTTTTTTTTTCTTCTAAATAATAATTTTATTGCAATGTATGATAATATAAAGCATTGTTTTTTCGGTTCAATGTATTTTTTTAACCTCCCTCCCCATACTTATGAAGTTTGGGGGCGGGGTTGAGCCCCCTCTTTCAGTTGAAAAAGGAAGCTAAAATTCTTTATTACTGTCCACAAATCTAAAAATATTTAGGGGTGTCCTGTTATCTAGGAGAAACTTTTTTTCTTGCATGTATTTTTGAATCACCCTAACCTATATTTTGTCTTGAAGTTAACAGAAAGTACAATTTTTTTATACCTCCAAGAAGCAAGAAGTACGGAATCGGGTCGGATTGAAACGTAAAAGATAGGAAGAGAGGTTAAACACAATTTGTTAGAATTTTGACGACAAGCGATACAATAATTGATTATTCTGCAGCAGTCAATTGATTGTTAGTCTGAAATAGCGAAAGATTATGAACGATCTCAATTAAAAACGGTGAGCGAAAATAGTGTACTGAATTTCAGCAAATGCTCGAATTTAGGTTAACAAAAATTGAAGGCTATAGCTATAGCTTACGAAAAACATTTTAAAACTAATTGTTTGAATCTTCGGCATCGCTGCATAAATATGATATAAAAGCTTTTTTTTTTTTAAAGGGGACTATTTTTTAAACTATTTCCTGTATCTGGTGATTAGTTTGGAGACTATTTTACATATTTCAGGCTACTGAAGCTACTATTTTAGTATAGCGGAACTCAGTGGCAGCTTCTGGAAGTGTATTTTTGTTTCAGTTTTAGTAGCATACAAAATTATTTTAAACCTTTACTCAGTTTACTCATAAATTTAAAATATTTTACAGCTTCCAATAAGTTGTTGACAGTCGTTAACTTTACAACTCTGTACCTTAGAACCAGACTATCGTTAGTCCAAAAATTGCAATTTTCAGCTTTTTCTGCATTGTAGGGAAATGTGGGACAAAGTGAAATAACGGGGCAAAGTGAAATGGTGAAATATTTACTCTGCTTTTAGCGCCACCTATCTGGTAATATTTTAACAATGTAATGGCACATGTAGTCTATTCCAGTCAGGAAAAAAATACCGCCGAAGGTTAAAGCACATGATATACAGGCAGTTTTCAAAAATCGATACTCAAATTGTAATATTTTATTGTAAGTCAATAATTATTTTTGTTAAAATAAAAGTATAATGTTATTGCTATTAACATTTTAAACATTAATTTGGACCTTCTTATATTCGGCTCAGTATTTATTTATTTAATATTGAGCTTATTTGTGTTTTAATTGCTCTTTGTACAGTTAGTCAAGTGCATGCGGGGAAAAGTGGAAGTGGTAAAGTGAAAAAAAGTTCATTTCACACACTCACTATTATCTTTTGCCGCACGCCCTGTCTACTGGTCAGCGGCGTCTGACACTAATTAGGAGGTCCCGGGTTCGAATCCCGACTGGGGCTTGGATGCACTTTCTCTCTCCTGTCCTTGACCTTTCTTTGTGTGACTGTGTTGTTATGCTGTGAATGGTTGCCTTCTCTGTTACCGGATCCTTATGGCATCTGTGTACTGTGGAAGTCGGACTTCATACCAAATTACAGTACAGTTGGAAAAGTGAAGGAGTGCTCCCAAATTGTTAGCCTAGCTGGCACACAAGACAACAAAAACATACGGTCTTTTATCAAATCTCACTTACGTATTTATTTAATATCTATTTTATTAGTTTTTTTCATTTAATAATTCTTTTATTTATTAATTCATTCACTTATTTTCTTATTCATTCACTATTTTAGTGACTAATTCATTTTTCTCATTAATTAATTTATTTATTAATGAGAAAAATTTATTAATTAATAAAATTAATTGATGTAAAATTTTATTATAAAACGCATTTATTTATTCGTTTATTGTTTCATTTTCTTTTCATTTATTCATTCTTTATTTTATTTCACTCATTTATTTGATCAAATTTATCTTTCATAATCGAATAGAAAATAATTTAATTTTTCACTTTGCTCCATGAAAAAAAAGGAAAAAATCCCCCCCCCCCGTTTTTTTTTTTTTTTTTTTTTGGAGGTACGAATTTACTGCTAAAAATGAAAAATAATGTTTCAATGAAAACTTGATTTTAAATACATTGTTCTTAATTTTTGTACGGAAATTTGGGGAACAAATTTCCAACTTGTTCATTTTGAAAAAAAGTAAGTAATCTGACCTATTTCACTTTGCCCCACCTTTCCCTACATAGAATCCTCTTCCACATTGAGTAATAACAACGTTATTCTGCAAAAGAAAAAAAAAAAAAAAACTTTTTAGTTATTTGTTAATGTTAAAACAGCAGAAGACCCAAAATTTGTATGTGCCCGACATATGTTTTTACGCTCTCCTGAAAAGAGGTGATGGTGAGATTTACGATAGTCTGGCTTAGAGGTAAAAAAAATCAATTTAATTCTGCTAGTTTTATGAAATAAAAACTTTCTGATCTTTGTTAAGAATCAAGGATAGGAGTCTCACCACACCCGCAAATACTCCACCCTCATGGAAATTCCGTTCCAGAGTATAAGTCAACTTATGTTTCGTCCCAAACATCTGCAAATTTCTGGTCTAGGTCTAATCCTTGTTAAATGACATATCACAAGCCTCAGTCTCGAAAACACTGATCTGATTCAGTTCATGAAAGCTTTAGTGTTTCGTATTTTGTATCTTCCGAAAAGTTTTTTTTTTTTTTAGTGAAAGGTTGATGTTAATTTCAGGTTTAGCTGCTAAGTCACTCACCAATATCTTTCGGTTATGTTTGCTAAGAAACATGGGTGGCCTAGGGGTTGGAGGCCCATGCAAAGATCCCCACTCGAGAAAATTCCATTCCCGTGCAATACAATAAATGTTTCTTCACAACGTCTACAGATTTCTGATGAGCAGTAATAACTCTGTCAGCAGTTCATGGAGCTCCCCAGCCTCTTGATTCCATTGATGACAGTTTTAGTATTCACTGATTTGAGCAAGACTACTTGCACTCTGATGCACATTTAAAACAGTTAAACATCGCCTCACTCACAACCTTCTATTTTCCTTTTTGCCACACCCCCCTCCAAAAAACGAAACTAGTAGGTCTTTAGGGAGTAACGAGAAGGAGAACGAGCTTTTTCTCCCGCCGATATGTTTAGATTAAAAGAAAATCTTGTTGATTGTGAATGTCATTTCATGCAAAGCGTTTGAACTGTATATGTTTTACTTAATGTATTTGACAGATCAAGGACAGTCAACCTTGGAGCTTTGGGAGCTGGCTGACGAACTGCCTTCAGTTAATATTTACCGGTTATTTGCTCATCAATTCCAATGTGCGGTAAAAAACAATATAAAAAAAACTCAAATTACTTGTGACACCATTCTTGATGATTCTTATGTACAATGTCCCCCTCCCCCCGAAGCAAAATATGACAGTCCCCTCCCCTTTCAGAGATGCCCTCTCTCTTCCATTTTTTTTTTTTTTCAGTTTTCGACAGTTTCGTATAAATTATCTTTTATTGTAGGAGGCCAGTAGCATTAAGTTAACCGTTAACATTCTTCCAAGGGGCTACAAAGGTGAAAATTCAAAATCAGGGATATTTGTATCAAGGTGAGAGACTCAGGGAGGTATTTTACCCTAAAATATTCAAAAGACATCAAAAACGATTTCTTTTCTGTATTTTATAGCAGTTTTTTTGCTCATGTTTCGGTGTGAAACCAGTGTATCAGCTCATTTCTATGAGCCTCATTCTTGAAAAAAATTTCATGTTGTAAAAACTTTTTTACAGTTACCTTATTGGAAGCTTCGCATGTTGCATCCCTGGCGCATCCCATATCTCCAGAAAAGAATCAGAAAGATTATTTACATTTTTTCAAGTTGCATTAACAGATATAATTCAGATTTAAAATGAAACTAAGTCTGCTTAAACATTATTAAAGCTCGAAATGTAACACATAAAAGAGATAAAAGGTGTAAGAAAATTCAATCTTTATTTCATAACTCAAACATGAACAATAAGATATTGAGGAACAAGAATATAGATTTATAATAAATTAAAAAAATTAATTATTTTGCAATAAAACTGTACTAATCAACAACACAGTAATTAATACTGAAACACCATAAGTTGAAGAATAATTTGATAAAAATGAAAAAGGTCTTAAAATATAAAATGTGCTTACTGCTTTTCTTTGTCAATGAAAATCTTCATGGAACGTAACCTCCTCTGCCTTTTTGTGAATAGCAAAGAGCGACTATGTATCTCCTCCCCCCTTTTTTTTGAATCAGAAAACAGATTTTTAATATTTTTTTTAAATATTTAATATTAGAAATGTTATTTTTTGAACTCACGGAAATTTGTACACATATTCCGAATCTATATTTTATTAATATTTATATTTTTATTTGTTTTATTCAAAACAGAAGATAGTTTTTATGAACGTAACCTTTCACAGTCAGACCGCATTAAAAGACCATCCGTGAGTATACAATGCCATATAATCTTATAAACGGAGTGACCATTTTTCCGAAAAAAGAAAAAGGCTATACTTTTCAACTCCGTAATTACGTGTCATTTTTAAGAGTGTAAACAGAAACAAAAAAACTGTTTAGCATACGTGGCGCTTTGTTAGACAAATTCCTTTGCTTTATTTAATGAATCTTACTACGCTGTAAACAAATCTTGAGTATTTATGATAAAAAGTAGTTTCGTCTATGCTACAATTTTTTTTCACCGCAAAGCTCTAATCCAGTTTTGCTGTAATATTTTATGGTTAAAATAACTAAAATGTTTTTGCGTTCATTTGATTTTCCGGTGCAGTTTGCTGTAAAACTTTTCCACGCTGCAAAAAGAAGCTCTTTAATTTCCAGTAATCCTTAAATTATCTTTAATTTTTAACAGCGTGCAGTAATTTACTACAAAAATTTTAAAAAATCAGTATCGGTTCATAATACAATGTTGCCGTGGGCAGTAACTGCAATTTTTTTCATTTTTCATTTATTTGCATTTTTGTCATTTATTGCACCTTAGCTTTACTTTCCCCCCTTTACTTTCCCAAAGCAGAATAATACATGATAGTTATAGAATGGTTAGAAATATTTTCATTAAATATAATACTGTCTTATAGGTTCAGTTTTGCTCACAATCACCGCTCTTTCCAGATTAACAACTTTAAAATTTTTAATTATGCGTCTGAATGCACAGAAAATGTCTAAGAGCGTGTGGTTTTTTGAAGACACCTGCCTGACTTATGGACTGAATATCTAACACCCCCCCCCCCTCCTTTTTCTTAAGAATGCACTGAGGGAAGAGGAGGTATTGCTTTTGTGGAAGGAATAGAGTGGCATTTGTAATCGGTTTGCCCGCTCTTTTTAAACATAATCAATAGAGAACGGAGTGACTTGATAAGCAGGGGACTTAATAACGAAATTTGACTGTATTTGCACTGTATAATTTGGTTTTTGACGGTCATGAATAGTTCGGGAAACATAACTGTTATAAATAGCTACGGAAGACCTAAATATCTTCATGTTCGTTTATCTTCAAAAAGTTTATTGAGAAAAGAACATATTTTTTGGTTTCTGATTTTTATAGGTCTTAAGTTTGTTTAGATGATTCGTAACGACAGTTTTTTAAAATGTGTTTCATCCTGTTTCGTGAACTATGTATTTTTTTTAAGTGTTTCAGCGTAAATATTTTTAGGATTTTTTTTTTTTTTTTTTGTGATCTGTTGTCTGTTTAAGGCAGCGTTACATTTTATCCTATCAGCAAATTTTTCAATTAAGTTGCTTATTGTAGTTACTAAATATACAACATTCAATGCGTAAGAAATTTTTATGAGCATAGCACTTTTTTTCGACGAATCATTTTTTGAATTTTGCTATTAGCAGATATCTTTCAGAACGATCCCTCCCCCTCCTCCACCCCCAACATCTGGATCGATTATCATCCCTAAAACCAGATAGTTATTTTAAATGTTAAGCTTCATTACTTTAAAAACAATTATGACTTTTTTTCTTTCTGATATGTACAACCTTGCTCATACAGTGTATGTCAAAAAAACAACTACATCCACGGTTAAAATAATAAAAATCCATTGTTCATGTTTTTTTTTTTTTTTTTTGTCGTTTCTCAACTGCTTTTTTATTTTTAACATTTTTCTCGTAACGATTTTATTTATTTATTTATTTATTTTTCAAGTGACTTCTGTTTTAAATTTTCTTTTATTAAACTGACAAAATCCTTAGTCTAATTAATGAACATGATTATGATTATTACAGAGAGTCAACGATTTTCGCAAATTTTATAAGCGTAACTCTTTTTTTACGTATCCTTTTTAATCTGTACCATTCACAAATAATTCACAAGTTAGTGACCTTTACCTGCAGTTTTCCAAGGACAATGACATCTAGTTCGTTTCAAAAGAGCAAACAACACACTGCGAATATCAACTTTCCTTGTTTATAAATTCCTTTCCTGTAGCTGAAATCTTTGTTTATTCGGAAATAGCTAAACAATCATTATGTGTTATAAACGAGTAATAAAATTTTCGATTTAAAGTGACGTGCTTGGATAGATGAAAAAGAAAATGTTAAATACGCGCAGTTGAAGATAAGGTTTATTTCAAATTTTTATTTTTTACTTTTTAAAAAAATCTCTTTTTCTATTTCTATATGAGTTTTAGACGCGGTAAAATTTTCTATTAAAGAAAATAGTGAATGTCCAACCAAGACAGTGCTAATATATTTCTTTATATTAAAATTGTAAGCATATGTTTCAGCTTATAAATAATGTTAAGCAAGCCTTAATGAGTAGCAAGCCGGAGTCATCGCCCCGAGTGGCAAACTTCTGGGGGGCTGCAAAATTACCCAATTTCTGTGCTTTATTTCGTCGAAACTCAATAAAAAAAAACTTGAAGGGAAATGGGTAGGGGCGGCTGTTTCAAGATTTGTCCTGGCTCAGAAAATTAGTAGGTCCGGCAGTCTTCACCAGTGTATGAAAAAATGCTATGCGAAGAATTGCAGTGACAGAACAAAAGAAAATCTTAGTAATAATAATTGTTAGCTTATTTTAAACAACAAAAATACAAGATGTTAAAATATTTTGCACAGATAACGAAAATTCATTAAGAAAATACTTAAGATTTACTCATTTCAATTTTTATTTTGATTCCTATCTCAAAAAGTCTTTTTCACAACGTTAATACACTTCTACATGTGCACCTTTCGTACAGTTCTGAGGAGATTTACACGATTTTCAACTTCTCACCTGTCACTAGCTCGGGCAAAAATTTCCTTTTTTTTGGGGGGGGGGGGGGGGTTGAGATCATAACAGTCTTTATGTGGATATAAACTATTAGGATTGGCATTGAGTGCAAAAACCAAAGAACCTAGGGGTTGACACTCAAAACTCCTTTCACGGGACCCTTGGGAGTTTTCTACAGTAGACGAAATTTTCAATTTTCGATGTCAATGCCAATGTCTGCAGAAATGCGTTTTCGATATATATAAAGAAATGCCAAATGCATTTTGGATTCAATGCTAACAATTGAGAAATGTTGGAATTAGACCCTTTTTTATAGCAGAAAATAAATAAGCAAGCTTGTACAATAAAGCTAACGTACAATAAAAGACAGATACAAAAACAAAAAAATATTTGCAGTTACGGCCCTTTACTTGCCCACGGCAGTATTGTACTAATGCGGAAATTAAAAAAACTTGATGAGATATGAATCAAAAAAAAAAAAAAAAAAAAGCTTAAATTTTAAAGTTTTTTTTAAATAAATTTTCTTTATCGTTGAAAGACTTTATAAACACTCTGTAGATTGTAACTAACATGCAGACGTACATATGAGGCATGATAAGCAAAGGGATGCAAGTCTTAAAATTAAAAATTGGGAGATAACTAATATACTAAATAGTAGGAGTACTTCTTTGTGCTCAGAGGCGGATCGGTTCTCCCAAGGTGCCAGCCCTGACTCCCAAAGGACGCAGAAAAAAAATCCGAAGGCACACAGATTTGAGAGCGCAAAAAAGAAAAGAAAAAAAAAACGAAGATGCGCACGTTCAAAGACGCAAAAAAGTTTTTAAAAAAAAGAAAACCTGTGCGCATTCGGGAAAAAAACCGAATGCGCACAGGTTCGAGAGCACAAGAATAAAGAAAGAAAAGAAAAAAAAACTTCGCACAGGTTTGAGGGGGCAAAAAAAAAAAAAAAAGGCGCACAAGTTTGAGGGCACAAAAAACCGAAGGTGCACAAGTTCAAGAGCGAAAAAAAAAAAAAAAAAAAAAAAAAAACTTGAAAGAAAGGAAGAAAAAAACGAAGTCACACAGTTTGAGGGTAAGAAAAATTTCAGAAAACAGAAAGCGCACTGATTTGAGAGCGATGGTGCTAGTAGCCCAGTTAGGTGCGGCTATACAGCATAATTTAGAAAAAAATTTCAACGGAAGCCTACCTAGTATCTGAAATTTGAACGCATTTTACTTAAAACTTTGAAAAGTCCACTTAATTCCTTTGCGTCTGACTGCCTTACGTGTACTTCGTTGCTATGAAAAAATATAAGCAAATAAAGCAGTTAAGCAATTAAAAAGCAAAAACGATTTTTTTGTAAACGAAATAACGGCTTTTGGATCCGAAAGTGTGTAACTGATAAAATATTTATGCCTTCAACGCAGGCCAAAGCATGAAAAATTTAATACATGGGTTAAAAATGAAAAGCTTTTCATCGAGGGGGATGGGGCGCTTTTTTTACTTTGCTTAATCAATAAATAAATAAGCAAAACAAAAATGTACATACCGTCTCTGATTTTCCAATTTTTATAGTATAATAACGAGGGATATAATATAGTATTAAACGAGGGATGCTCTAGAAGCAAATTTCGTCATATTTTGAGCCAAGGAAGTATTATTACCAGAAACATACAATGGCATAACAACGCAACACGTTTCGCTACTTTCCCAAATTTATACCAACCCGCAAGGGACAGCGTCCTCCCACTTTTTTATTTTTACACTATGCCTCCCCCGCATTAGTTATTGCTCCCCCTGCATTTTAAAATTTTACCACAAGCATCTTCTCACTTTTTGATTTTCTTAAGGTCTGGTTTCCTAGGAGGTAAATCGCCGATCTTTGGCGCTGCGCGAGCCGAATTGTTCGATTTGGCTCGTGCTTCATGCTTGTATCTGTAAACGTCCCCCCCCCCCCCCGGCGTCTATTTCCAGGACTGGACTACTGGGCTGTCGTCCTCTGCGCTCAATACGGAACGTTTGTCTTTATCCTTCGCAATATCCTGATGCTAATCAGGCTCATTGATAACACCTTAAATGCAATTGTTTTGAATGTAATTATTCTTGTAACGTTATCCTGAATCTGAAAGAATTCAGTGATATCGCAATACATCCTCACCATCGTGGGGAACATTTAGTTTTGCATATTATACAGTGTTATTTGATCTTGAGAGTATGTAGTGCAGTTAGAAAAATGTTTTAATAAATGCAAAAATATATTAGGAATGCATAACTTTCATGCAACAGAATGAAAGCATGAAGTCAGGTCTTAAATTATATATATATATATATATATATATATATATATATATATATATATATATATATATATATATATATATATATATATATATATATATATATATATATATATATATATATATATTATTTTCACTTATTCATTCATTTAAATTCTTGATAAATTTGTACGCTTCGATGGACATTATTTCAAAAAAAATTCTAAATTTTTCGCTGATTTGGAACATTTTGAGCACCATATTAAAAATTTCAATTGAATTTACGTAAACATTACATGAATTTCCTCAATGCTAAATGAGAAATATTTTCTTTAATCTCTTCAGCATAACACATTATATATCTTTCAAAACAATCACTATACATTTTATTGAGTTTCACAAAAAAGCTGCTTGACATTTTCAAGCATTTTGGACTGCTCTGATATCCTGGGATTCCAAAATACTAAAAAATAAGCAATATTTATCCAAAAGTCAGAAAAAGAGCAGTTAATATCATCGATAGAAAAAAACTATTTGCAAGAAGTCGATTTTGGCTATTGCATCCGTCGTAGTCACACGTCAAAATGCATCCTTGCAAAGTATCCTTTTCGAAGCGGAAGACTCCACATTGGTTGTCCATGTTCTCTAAAGTGCAAGCCCGGATCACGTGTTCTTCTTCCATTTCTACTGCAAAGAAATCTAATAGTAGTCCTCAAGTAATAGAAGTAACATTTATGAACAATGATTTTTACGCTTTAAATTAAACAAAAATATTTCATCTAAATTCCAATAGCACTTAAAAAATGCATTTCATGATTTTTATGCTTTAAATGTATTAAAAATATTTTATCTCAACTCCGATAGCAATTAAGAAAATATCAAGTATATTCAGTCAGTCGGGTAATACAGTAAAACCTGTCTACAACGATACTGTTGAGACCTAAAAAAATGTCGTAATAGACAGGTTATCGTTATAGACAGTTTGATTATTCATGCTGACATTTTGCTGGGGCCAAAATAAAATATTGTTATAGACAGGTTATCGTTATAGACAGTATCGTTATACAAGGTTTCACTAGCTTTTAAGAATGTTAAAATAAAATAACAGATAGAGACATGAGGGAAGTGGATGTCTGTCAGTAGGGATTTCAATACCGGACCAAAAACGCAATACCGGTATTTGGTATTTCTTAAAACATGATACCGGAATACCGACATTAATACCGGTACTCGAAAATTATCAAAAAGTTATCAAAAACATAATATTGTCATTGTTCATAATTTTGTTAAAAAGTGCATTAATTATATGAAAATTTGTTTATTATGTTGCTTAATTTTGTGAACAAATGTTGTACTAAAATATCAATAATAATAAAAAACATAAAGCATCTCTTGACTCTCCCAATGCCTGGAACTCATTTTAGCGCAGAAACTTTTTTTGCTAGTATAACAAATGGTAATTGACCATTGAAAGTTGACAACAGTTGACAAATATTTAAAGCATTTGAGATTTTTTTTTTTTTAATATCTCAAAAACTACTGCTGCAATTCAGAGTTGGAATAAATTATTCATAGCACAAACACTTTTGCAATTACACTTGAAATTAGATTTTACTAAAAGGCAAGTGAGTCGCTAAAGATGAGGAAGAAATAAAACCGTGGTGCGCATAAACGCAAGAATATGAGATCCATCCTACCATTTAGCGATGAAAATATCATTTTGTACTCTTTCCACTACTTTTATTTATTGATATTCTATTAATTCGTTCTTTAAAAGTCAACTCTTTCATTAATAGATTGATTTCTGTGCTGTCTTATCGAGAAAGAAATGCAGTGCAAAACAATAAATGAAATTGAAAACTCCTTAATTAAAAACTTTTTACTATGTATTTTCAGCTAATACCGAAAATACCGGTATTTTACCTCAGCAGATACCGGTATTTCGGAATTGCAAATCAGCTCTAAATACCGGTATTCGGTATACCGGTATTGCAATCACTATCTGTCAGTCAATTAGCTGTTTGTTTGTCCATCTGTCTGTCCCATTTGAATTACTTTTGAGGGAGCTATCCGGTTCAAAATAAATAGATAAATGATAATAATAAATTTGGAAGTCTTCCAGTGGAATTGTTCAGATCGTTTCATTTCATGATTTGAAAAATTTTTTGCTCTATTTTGAACATTTCAAAAAATGTAACATCTGGCCCCACAGAGAATACTAATTTTACTATCCGTGGTGTAATAGACATTTCTTTCGAGCAAATATGATCACAAAGAGCCGTTAAAGCTAAACAAGAAAAAAAAGTATTTTTCTAGTATGATCATATTTAAAATACTTTTAATTAGGTCAAAAATATTTGATACAAGTTCAAATGTTTTTTTATCCGGGAAAAAATAGTTATGTCATTAATAAAATGCATCCCTACCCACAAAAAAATTAAGAACTCTGGATTATTTTGTTTCTAGAAATAGAAAAATGTTTTGAGTGAAAAAAAAAAAAAAAAAACTTTAGAGAAACTTAACGTTGAATCACCAAAATCGAAGTCGATGGATTGCGTGACTTTGTAATTTTTTTTTAAATTTTGTGTAACACGCAAAACGAACCAATAAGAGATTTTATTTCTTATAAAAATAATTTAAAAGTTAAATTATAATTATAATTATTATATTTATACTTAAGTTATCCCCATGATCCCCCCCAACTTGCTACAAATACACGTTTTTGAACTTTTTATCTAACCAGTCCACCAGAAGAATCTTAACGGTTAATATAATGCTCTGTTCCCTTTCAAATCAAAATAAAGGCAATGAAATTGTCGAAAACAGAAAAAAGTAAGGGAGCCGCCATATCCAAAGAGTAGAGGGTGATAGGGAGAAACGATGGTCAAATTTAGATTCAGGAGGTCATTTTACATTAGAACCTACAGGAAGAGTGTCAGAAGCATTTTTCATACCTCTTAGCGTTTTTAATTTATTCATAATGAAAAATTAACTTTAAACTTTAAAAAATCCTTATTTTTCAATATTGGGCAGGAGATCTAAATATTGTACGGGAGCAAAATTTTTTTAACAATAAAGTTCTACTTCATTGTTTACATGAGTGAACTTAAATTTTATTGTAAAGTTTTCCTTAATTGAAGAATTATGTGTATTGAACAAAGGATTTTTTTAAATTAGGAAATATACTTTAGGTCTCTTGCGGCACCTAAATATTTTTTTATTTGAATAATTTTTTTTTGTGGTATATGTCTGTCTGCAAAAGTAACTTTTAGCAACCTGAAATTTTGAATTTTCAAAAAAAAAAAAAGAAAAAGTTTTTTTTTTTTTTTTTTTGATGATACACCGTACTATGTATCTATTATTTTTATTTATTTATTCATTTTTATAAAACTGAAGCTTGAAATGTTGAGAAGAAATGTTTTTCAGGTGATTTTGAAGATGATTCTTCCTACTACTGAGCGTCCCCAAAACTGCTTTCATTTTTGTTGGAGAACACATCTGTTTATCTTAGTGAGTCAGAAAAAGATACTGTTACCTGTCTTGCCAATAACTTTGATACAGAAATTTGCTGGAAACTGTCCTATGTGTCCTTCTTTAGGAACTTTACATCCTTCGGTATAAGTGCTCATAGCTGGATGAAAAGGGTCATGGCAGTTTAAATCTGTTCCATTTCTGGAGCTGCATGTATAGCAACTTATCGCTTCACCTGTAGAATATCAATATTGTACATGAAGTTAAAATTTAAGTTTTTAAATGAAAACAGAAGTTGTAGAAAGTTTTCGTTCAAGTTCTATTGTAAGATGTAAACAACATTAACGACGTTTCTATAATACCCCTTGAGATTCCAAACGCCAAAGGATGTTTTCCCCCTTGAAAACCACGTCCATGTTTAGGAGGCACACTTTTTGAATTTTTCTCAAATTAGATTTTTTTATTTGACGCTAACGATGAAATGGGGCATCTAGATTGATTACGAAAGTACCCCTATCTGAAAATTATCCTAACATGAGGAGCTGTATTAAACTTGAGTTGTTTGCTGTTCTGAAAAATATTTTTCCATCTTACGATTATCATGGCAACCCCCAGGTCTATTGAAAGTCTATCTTCTCGAGACCTGGGCAATCTCATCATTAGAAGATGGAAAGTCCCCGTGGATTGGCGGTATTAAGATTGACGGTAAGAGAGGAGAAAAAATACTATGCTAATGCGTTTTTTAGCTGGTGGAATTGGCGCGACGCCCACTGTTCGTCACGCTGGTTTTAGGGTCAACTCCCCTTCCCCTCGGAACCCTTCGCTTTAACACATATTTCCAATCCTAATACGGTACTTTATATGCATATAAGGGCGGTTATGACCAAAAACTTCACACACAAGGTAAGTTCTGGTCTTATCATCGACGGTGCAATGACAAGAGAGGTGAAAACAGCACTTAAAAACACAATTGTAATGCTATTTTGGGAATTCACAAAGACGTAGTGTGTTTGAGAAAACCGTAGCGTGCTTTAAAAAAGGCTTCAGGTAGTACCAGAAAAGGCAGTTAGGCACACCAGAAAAGGCAACAGGAATCACCAGAAAGGGTAACAAGGATCCACAGAGTCCACCGGAAAGTTTCAGCAAGGCACAGGCACACCGAGAAGGGTGACAGGTCTTCCCAAAAGAGAAGGCAATGATCTTGAAATTAAATTCATAATACGCAAGTTTTTTGGTACATAAGAAGGCATGCTTTCAACAACTCTGGGAAGAGACGCTGTAGGAGCTGATTGTGCTACTGAATTTGCATTATTCATTGCTACAGGTACTCCGATAGGGAGCTTTATCCTACATTTATTTATAGGTTTTTCCTGTAAAATTGTGGTATTTTTAGTTTTATTTTTTAACTATTGACTGAAAATAAACTGCCCTTAACTAATGGCTATCAGGTTCGTGGCATGGAAAAGGTTGAACCGAAAAGATCAAGTACCTCCACTATTGAAAACAACATAATAACAATTTCAATTTAAATTGTTTTGAAATTGTAATAAAACTTCAACGACTTCTTTTAAAGCTCATAATTTTTAAATGCAACTTACATAGTGTAGAGCTTTACTAGAGTACAAAATTTCTATGAAATACATATCGCTCCGTTGATAAAAAAAGTGACATAATTCAAAATTTGGCATTTTACAGTTAGGATAGTGAAAAGGCACTCTAAAGCCTTTTCATTAAAGTATTTTTCAAAGAATACAGTATAATTGAAAGTATAACAGGAAAAAAAAGTATTTTATTCATATTCGCTGTTCTGATTAACACGCTGTTCAAAACCCCTGTATTCGCCCCCCCTCACAACGCCCCACAGTTTCAAAAACCCCTGTATAGGTCCTGTATTCGCTGTTCAAACAAAATTTTTAAATTGCTCTTAAAGACAAAATGCAATTTTTAAATGCGTCACTTTTCTACCAATGGAGCAATATGGCTGATATTAAAGCGTAGTTTTCATGTAAAATGTTTCAATGCATTAATTAGAAAATGAAGTTATTAATGTCAAACAGAATCATACCTTTCATTATGTTATGCATGATGACAGAGAAAACTAATGCATATGTGTGTGTCATTGCAACAAGTTTCCTCATCTGAGTTCAACAGCGATACCCTAGAATAAGAAATTACATGTATCAATAATTCTTACGAAAAAAAGGTGTCTATTGATTGTTTAATTGCTCATTTTAATAATCAAGAATTTTAAGGGGAAATATATCACTAGGTTCTTCAAATAGAAAAATTATAAAAATTCACATAACTTTATCTGTCTACAATTAGGGAGGATGGGGCACATTAGTGAGATGAAAAATATAAAATTCAAAAAATTTGGAAGCCTTGATTCTGTAAGAAAAATTTTAAGGTGGATTTGTAATGCAGCATAAGTATACAAACTTTTAAGACAAAAAAAAATCATTACTATTGAATGTTTTCGAGATAATATAAAACACAGGAAACGTAAAATTTCGGAGACAGCATATACGGGACACAGTGACACAGCATACAAGGCACAGAGAGACAGCATATAGGTTTGAGTCAAACATAATATGTTCAACGCTAAGATCAAAATTAATTCACAATGAATAAAAGCTTCTAATTTCATCGTACATCTAAGTAACAATTTAACTTTTAAACCACAAAAGAGATTGATTTTGCTTTGTATCATTTCTTTTCGTAGGAGCTGTTCAGGGGCGTGCATAGAAATTTTGGGACTCATCACAAATGACTTTTACGGGGCCCCCTCCATATTATTTACTCTACATCTCTACGTATATTTCCCCCCTCATTTCAAAAATTTCGGGCCCCCTTCAGGCTCGGGCCCGAGCCGACAGGTGTCCCCTCTCCCCCCTCCCCCGCCACGTTCCTGGAGCTGTTATCAAATATTCAATATTTTTGCTCGGAACGGACGCATAATATGATACAGATGGTCAAGTAAAAACAGTCAAAATGTTTTTACTTTTGTGCAAAAAACTAATGTACAAGTTTCCATCGTTATCAACTACCATTAAGAATATTTCCGACATAAAAGTATTTTTGTTTGATTTCAAATTCTATCACAACAAAGCCTCCTTCAAGTATCTCTCGCTCTAGTTCTTCAAACCCAGAAGGTAGATTTTCGCACATGCCAATATGGTCTGATAAAATATCAGAGCCCCCATTTAGCTTTTCTATACCTCCAGTAGTGTCAAATAAGCCTACCTTTTTTCTATAGTTTTCTTTTTTTTCATTACTCTAGTTTTTGTGTCTTCTAAAATTCGTTTTTCAGGAGTGTCACTAGCAATGACATTTTTTCATTTTTATGCTCTTTCTTCTTTACTAAACCTTATCTCTCTTCTATGTTTGGATATCCTGTGAAACTTTAAGAACCTAAGAAAACACTCAGTGCTACACTAGAGCAAAAGGTCTCTTTTGCATCAGTTATGTAACTTACAGATTATTTAATCTACTTTAACTGAAAAGCCACTTGGAATCAGAAGGTTAGTTACAAGTGAATTTCTCATGGAATCGTCAGAAAGTGTCCCTATTGTCCCCTTACATGGCTTAATTCACATTTTTGATGTGGAAAAATACCTGTAAAGTTAAATAAACAGCGCGTTGAAAACTCCTAAATTATGAAATAAAATGAAAAAACATCCTTTTCGATTTAGAACTCAGGATGGGGCACAGCAGGAGTCTTACCCTGCCCCAACTACAACTGTCTCACCGCACCCCACTCAGCCTTTTTCTTCTTTAAAGCGTATCCTAAATTAGGGATGTGTCGATCATGAACGAACGGGTCAAAAAGAACGAATCTTTAAAATGAACGGATCCGTTCGTTCACTTAAAAAATGAACGACCGTTCTTTTGAACGTTGACCAGTTTGGAACATTGTATTGGTGCACTTGTGATAAAAAATTTTTTTTGGTAATTACATTCATCTTCAAATTTTTAAACTCTCTATGAATCTCAAATTTCTTTTTTCTCAATGCAGGACAATATATTCATTCGAACCTTTTTACTTCCTGCTTTATTCATCATTTTTCTTTAATCGTCGCAGTTCATTTGCAATTTTCCTATGTATTCATTAGTAACGTTTTGTGTAACATATTTGGGCTACTAACAAAATGTTTAGACATTCGACTTTTTGTCCCACGCTCCAACTAAAATCCTCCTCGTGCTTTCTGTCGCCAAAATTATTTCTAAAAATACCTTTTATCACTTTTTTGGCAAACCCTCCTCTAACATCCCTATCGACTACCATCTATATTGATTTGGCTTTATTTTTTTAATTGATTTTATTACTGTCTAATTTTTTACTATTTAAAAAAGTGCTGCGGTTTTTTTATTTCTGTTCTCATTGGTACTGTGGAATAATTATGAAGCTCCCTAAGATTTTTAGGTCAGTCTTTTTGTTTTAAAATTTAGTTATCCGGCACTCCGGCTGAGCTGCCGATACTTTTATTGTCACTTTTTCGTTATACATGGTCTATTGGTAATACTATAATTACACTCCGAGTAAAATCTTTAAGGCCAGTAAACTTTTTTCAGAAAATGGAAACATCTTAAACGTAATATCGAAAAACCATTTGAGAGATAATTATTAACCTTAAGTACAAGTAAAAAGACAAAAAAAAAATCGTTTTTACGTACTTTATTATTAGAAAATATTACTGATCAATATTTGAACCTGAGTAAAATCTTTAAGGTCAATATATAAAAAAAAACATATGAAGACAAAAATTTATAATCTTGTGTAGGATCCATTTCTTCAAAGTACTTCAAATATTTTTGCTCTCATAGATGAAACTAGTTTCTGACAACGTTCGGGATCTATTTTACGCCATTCAATTTCGATAGTAGGTTTCAGCTCTATCTGACGAAATAAAATGTTTCCCATTTGCCTTAACTCATGTTGCTAAGTCACCCCATAAGTTCTCTATTGGGGTAAGATCTGGAGACTTAGTTGGTCATTTCAAAGTTTCTACATTGTTGACTTGGAACCAAATTTTTGCACTGTTGCTCGAAGGGATAGGTGCATTATTTTGCTGATGTTTCCAATTCTCTCGATAAATAAGCATCTGGTAAAAGATGACTTACGAGGACTTTTTGATATGCTTGTGAATTCATTTTACCTGAAACAAACGCAATTGTGTCCCCACCATCCTAAGCAAAGCACTCTCAAGTCATGACAGATTGACAGAGCCTCCATCTAATTGGTGCTAGGACAGTATTTCTTTTTCTTTTCATAAACCATGCTAATAGTACTTCCATCCATCTGGTCCATCCAAATTCCACTTCATTTAGTCAGAAAAAAATATTTGTATCCATTGGTTATCCCAGGTCATTATTTCGTGGCTAAACTTCAACTGCTCTATGTTGTGCCTAATCAGTAACTAAAGCTTAGGCAATTTTGCTACATAAATAAAATCCCCCACATCTTTTAATTGTGTTATATGTCGTTTTTGACAATCATTGAAATCTATCGTTTATAAGTTTCCTGATTGAGTACTTTTCAGGTGATGGAAGTTTGAAAACTCTTTCTCCACCACGCGAGTGCAAGGCTTTAGGTCTTTCCGGGTGTTCTTATTTTTTGACATGCTGAAATGGAACCTGCAATTTTTGAAATGGAAAACATATCTTATTATTCGGCAACTGAGAAGTATCGTACAAAATGAACTTTAATTGCTTAAACCTGAATAAAGCTTTTTTCTTATTTATTTTTCATTGGCATATTTTATTACTTATGAATAATTTTAGTTATTTCTCTTTCAAGGAATATATTATTGATCCAATGAAACATTAAGAATGTGCGTGAGTATGTTGTGCAGAGAGATCACCTCCAACTTTTTTAAATGAACGAAGTCGTTCAAATGAACGAGTTGAATGAACGGATCAAAAGAATGAACGATCCTCTGAGGAACGGATCAATTAAAGGAACGATATTGCCCTCCTCTATCCTAAATGTTTTGAATGATAGTTAGATACATAGGTGGAACAATGAAAGTGATCAAATGGATATTTTTTATTCATAAAAGAAAATGTTATAAATCAATTCATGTGAGAGTCAAAAAAAAAAAAAAAAAAAAACATTGCTTGCCTGAAATCAGAAAAATAATGATCATTTGATTGCAAACACAAGCAAAACAACTTCGTATCACAGAGTCCACTCAGCCAGTTGCTGCAGATTCACGGGTACCTAACATCATTTACCGATTATAATAAAAAAAATCCGAAAACATGGCTTTGTATCACTGTACCCCTCGTCTCACCGTGCCCCACCCTCCCCTAAGCATCTTAACTCGGAATTTTCATTAATACTGCTGTAAGACTTGATTTATATGTATGTTTACAGAGACTAAAACTAATTAAACCAGTTCATATAGCTACATTTAGTAACAAAGTGAAATTTGATCGCAAAACGTGAGCCGTCTGAACTTCTTATCTTTCCTTCGTGCAAAGCTATTTGCCTTCTGTTACTTCTGATCCTTCCCCCCCCCCCCCCCATGTGGCGAACTTGGTTTACGGCAATTGGGGTTAGCTCGCACCCACAAAAAAATTGGATATTTCGGGTTGACTTTGGAGTTAAGCTCTTGGCCGCCTTACTTGAACCGGAAAGCGATAAATCTTTAAGTAGGAATCTAAACGATAATTATGCTCTTCTAGCGTGTGTGTGCGTTTTAAAGGGAAAAGGGAAGGGGGGTTAGCCGTAAGGTTTGCGTAGCTTTTTCAGCTGAAATGGTGGTGAAGATAAAGAACCATGTCTATACATTATTTTGTCTCATTAATTATTTTCTCCCTGCTTCATGTGTCTGTGACTCCACTCTATAGTAGCATAGTCGGTAACGTTCTAAATCAAAATCTGAAGGTTGTGACCTCCACTTCACCAGTTATCTTCCGTCTTGATTTTCTTAAACTCAAGCAATAAATAATGTGGAACACATTCCTTTCGAAAGACATTTATCCAAGTCTTTCCACTCTCCGGTATGCTGCCTCATATTAGCAGCCAGCTCTATCTGTACGTGAAAGGACTATTTTAAGTCTCGGTCACACTGAGCCGAAGCTAAATATTTTTTGTGTAATTGACAATAATGACTCAAACTTATCTTATAAGAGTTTTTTTTTTTTTTTTTTTAATATTTCCAAGCTTGTTAAGTTATTTTTATTCAGATGACAAATTTTGTATAAAATTTTGTATATCATCCATCAATGGCTAATTGTTCTGCCGTACTAAGCACAAAAGTCGTATCTGCACTTTTTATCAAAATTGAGTTACGGTCACCAAGTGATTCTTTGTCATACATTTTTTCTAAATACAATGTTTTATGGTTATTTGGGAATGGGAAATATTTTTCAAAAATTCTAAAAAAAAAGCATCGGTATCAAATACATGGAAGCACACAACTTTAAACGGCAATTTCTCATTTTGAACTCAGATGCAGATACCACTTTTGCGCTTAGCACGGCAGTGTTGCTCTGAATCAAGCTTGAAAATGGACCGTATACAAATGATGTCACGCTTTGAGGGGGAGCGATTCGTGAAATTGTCAACCTGTGATAAGAGGGAGGGAGGGGTTAGTAAGAAGTGATAGATTCTACCTCGAAAATAAAAATTGTGTCAAATGACGCATGTTCAACAATCTGGCTTTAACAATAAAAAAAAAAAAAACACATCTAGTGTAAAATTTTCTGTCAACATGTAGAAACGAGCAGTTTTATGACTCAAAATTTAAATTTAGACCTCTTTGTGAATTTTTAAATTCCGAAAATTTAGTGATTGTCATTAACGTACCATTAAGGACAATGTCCAAATGGACGTAAACGTCCCTTTTCACGGTTTTTCTAGGGAGAGGAGTTTTCGCCTCCTATAGGGGCGCGAAACCTTCCCATATGAATTCCTGAGTATCAAAGGACCTCTGTGCCAAATTTTGCATAGATCCAACGTAAACTGTATTTGAACAAGGAACATTACCACATACCATCAATAGAGCAGCCAGAACTACCTTCTGGAGGAGTTTTTTTTTTTTTTTTTTCTGGTCAAAATAGTCCTTGAATTTGCATTAACTACTATATTGGGACTGGCAATGATGTTAAAACCAAGTACGCCCAGATCTATAAATTTTGTGCCCCCTGCAAGAAAATCTGCAAGTTAAGGACGCCCCCCTCCCCCCCCCTGCAACATGGAATCTGCGAGTATAGGTAGATAAGGGTTTGAAACCAAGGCTACTGGAGAGTGTTTTTACCCCCTCCTCTCGGTGCGCCACTGCCCACGTACACCGGCATACATTCATTTTTATAAATGCAGATAAAATAAAATCATTTCACGTAACGAAATGTTCTAATTTGGATTTTATGACGAGAGAAATTCTTTCTTTCCTTAGCTGAACAGGAAACTCACGAAAGAAAGTGCAGTCCAATTATACTTGCACCATTGTCTTTTTACCGGGGGAAAAAAAACTTAATGCGTGTGTATCACATCACCATGTTTGTTTAACCAATAAACAATTGGGTAAGTCAATAACCACAAGTCAGTCATATCTGCGTTTGGAACACGCACAGAAAATGCAGCCCAACGTTCTATAATCAAACCTTCTTTTATTTCCTGTGTTGTCGAAAGGAGGATCATTGCAAGTTCCGTAGTTGGATTTCTCAGCATCCTTTTGGAAAAAAAAAGGGCGTGTCGAATCTTTCAAGCATGACCACCGCCACAGCCAGTAATTGCATGTTTGTAAATCTGTCTAGAATCGGAGCGAGAGAAGTAATAGGGTGATAGAAATGCAAGAGACTCAGTCGGAATAAACGCCACAGATTAATGATTCACTTATTTCCTTTTGAAAACGGTAAATTTAAAAAGCAGAAACTTATTTTGCATTGCTAATTGAAATCAAACAACTGATCGCAGATTTACGAATGCGTGCAATCGGGGCGGACTGAGTCCCCCATGACGGCGCCAAAAAAAAAAGAAAAAAAAAAAAGACATAGGTGCACAGGTTTGAGGGCGCAAAAAAATAAATAAATAAATAAAAATAAATAAATAAATAAATAAAATAAAATAAAATAAAATAAAATAAAAATAATAATTAATAAATGAATAAATAATAATAATAATAATAATAATAATAATAATAATAATAATAATAATAATTAAATAAATAAGCGAAGGTGTACAGGTAAACGAAGGCACGGAAAGAGAAAAATAAAATAAAGGCGCACTGGTTCGGGGACGCAAAAAAAAAAAAAAAAAACGAAGGTGCACAGGTTTGAGTTGGGTGAAAAAAAGGCGCATAGATTTGAGGGTGCAGAAAGAGGAAAAGAACGAAAGCGTACAAGCTCAAGGGCGCAAAAGAGAAAAAAAAAAACGAAGGCGCACCGGCCAGCGGGCCTATTGGCGGGCGGGCCAATCCGCCCCGGCGTGCAATTGCTGCGAGATGATTCCTGATTTGAAATGAATATAAAAAAGGATTAATTTGTTTAATTTGAATTCTGACATTTTGAATTCAATTTATGTGTTTCGTAATCACGAGTTGCAACAGGACCCTAATATGTTTCTAGAAACGGCTCCTATCCCTCAAGCCCGCACTTCCTGCTGGGCAGCTACGTGTGTATAGCTGTGTCTGTAGGCATGCGTGTGTAGGCTTGTGTGTGTGGCGTGTGTAGGCTTGTGTGTGTGCGTTTGTAGGCTTGTGTGTGTGTGCGTGTGTAGGCTTGTGTGTGTGCGTGCGTGTGTAGGCTTGTGTGTGTGCGTGGTGTAGGCTTGTGTGTGTGCGTGTGTAGGCTTATGTGTGCATAGACCTGTGAGTGTGTCACATAGGCGTGTGTGTATGTGAGTAAAAGTGCGTGTGTAGGACATGGACACCCTCGCCTAGTAGAAGTGGATTCCGTGAGCACCAGAGGAGCCACACCTGTAGAGAATCCTGTTCCAAGCTGAAAAAGGAACCACAACACCAAGGACGGTCAAATGAAAACAATTAGCAACAGTGATTGCTCAAAAACTAGATGATTACACTACATTTGAAATTATAAAGAACAAGTAAAATATTACTTTTGTGCGAAAAGCTGGAAAATAACGTTATAGCAACGTTGAAATTACACAGAACGCAATAGCAATTTCAGATTTGTGTTTCAGGTTGACAGGGAACCCTTTTTTTCAGTGCAAAATAGAGTTTATGGATCGAAAGAATTTTCTAGGATATCTTTCTATTCTGGAACTCTCAGTTGAAGCAATAGAAAGGGCTCAGCAACCCGAAGGGCGTGTCAGCAATTCTTATTGCAATTAGGGCAATTATGACGTTGTTATATCATATAATGTTTCTATACTTAAAAATATTTGTCAGTTTTGTATCTTCCACAATTCTACGTTTTAACTTTAAGTCCACATTTGCATAAATAAGAAGAACGAGTGAATCATCGTGTTCTTCACCCCCCCCTCCCTCAGCATTCATTTGGGTCTGGGGTGGGGTAAATTGGTCATAAAATCGTAGGTTTTCAACTTAGGTGGATAATAAATACAATCAATTCTTTAAGCACTTTAACTTTTTTTTGTTGTTATTTTACATTGCATTATTAAATAACATTGAATTTCAGGAAAATATTACATTGAATTTCAGGGAAAAAAACTGATTTAAATAGTTTTGTAACACTTTCATCTCCCTATGCATTTATGACCACTTCACCCCATGGGGTGGAGTAAAGAGGTCATAGCATGGGATAAAGTGATCATGGTTAAAAATAGGTGCAAAACCGTTACAAATAACCCTAATATTTGTACATTTCGATTATTTTTATAGTTACAAGTATATGCACGAGTGTATGCGGGTATACACGAGTATATACGTGTCGTGTAAACATGAGTAAACACGTTCATATATGAGTAGATACATATATACATCAGACCCATGTATGCACGAGCCTAGTCAAGTATATACGTGTATACACACGAGTATATAAGCATGTATACGTGATTACCTACAGGACCGTATACGTGTCTACATGAGTATATACGTGTCACGTGTATATACGAGTATATACGCGTTGGTATATACGCGTATCATATGCGTGTATGCACTTGTATCTGGAGTATATACGTGCATTCCTGAGTATATACGTGTATAGTAGACGTATATACGCATATATAAGTGTACATACATACATATACGGGTATACACGAGTTAATTCGTGGATAAATCCAGCGCGTGTTTGTACGAGTCTACTCACGTATATATATATATATATATATATATATATATATATATATATATATATATATATATATGGAAGCAGGAGTATATACGTATGTTTACGTGTATAGACGTATGTACTTACTTTTACGTGTATACACCAGTTCATGTATGAGTATATCCGCTAATATACATGCATGCTTACAGAGTGAATCCAAGCTCTAGAGGGCAAAAATCTAAGGGGTGTGAGAGGGGAGGATAAGAAGCAAAGAATCATAAAGAAATTAATGGCCGCTAACGCACTACATGCACACAAAGCCAGAAACTAATGGATATAAAACAGGTCACAAATTTGTTACACAAAGATGATTTACCCAACATTTTAGTTTTTTAACGGGGTCTGGGACACACAAATCGTCAAATTTTCCAGTTTTTTTTTTTAATTATGCAAAAAGATTCTCCGTTTTTTTACTTCCTTTTACAAAAAAGGAAGTATTGTATTCGCGAAAAAATTTTCATTCAAAAATCGGCCTTAATTTCCGTTTTGCTCAGCCCCGAATGAATGGTGAGGTTTTTTTTTTTTTTTCAAACCGACCACACGTGGATACATGCCTAGGAACGTACAGACACCTAAAATATCCATTTTGATGATCCCCGAGTTAATTACAACGAGTTTTCTCATGACGTCCGTACGTACGTATGTATGTGCGTATGTGTGTATGTATGTACGTATGTATCTCGCATAACTCAAAAACAGTATGTCCTAGAAAGGTGAAATTTTGTACGTAGACTCCTAGTGGGGTCTAGTTGCGCACTTTCCCTTTTGGTTGCATTCGGATGTTCCTAAGAGGGTCTTTTACATCTTTTTGGGGGAAATCATGGTTAATTTCAATGCTAACTCAAGTGGTGTTATAATTTGTCAAACACTTGGCAATATATCGCCAAGCTTTTGATCGCCAAGTTTTGTCGCCAACTTGGCGAAAAATCTGGCGATTTGTTTTTTTAAATTTTTAAATCTGATTTTAGTTCGGCCAATGTTGGCGATATTTAAAGAGTTAACCACTGAATCACATTAAAATTGCCAATAATGGGGAAATAAATCTGTGTAAAAGTTTTTTTGCTTCGGTTCGCAAGAAACTAGGGGTGAAAATATTTAGTGTTTCCTTGCTTACTCCAAGGCAGTATAATCATTGAATTAGCGTAAAAGGAAGTCATGTGATGCACACATCAGCTCGCTTTTTTTTTTTTTTTTCTGCTTAAAAGGGGACGTTTGAATCTTGTTTCGATCTTAATTAGAACGAAAGATATAATTATTTTTGGTGCATGAATTTAACTAATATTATATTTGACTTTAAAACTTGAAACGCGTTTTTCTCCATGATGCAATTTTTCCCTTTTTTTTTTTTTTTTTTTTTGCATTCAAGCTCTTATAAATCAAGAACTATAAAGATAAAGTCATGAAATTTGGAGCACATCTTTTTCAAACAGTTAACATTGATTTTTATTCGGCAAATTTGAAAAAAAAAAAAAAAAAGAAAAAGAAAAGAAAAGAAGAAGAAAAAGAAAAAAACGTTAACTTCAAAAAATATGATTTAAAAAAAAAAGGTATCTTCGAATTTTTCGAAATTTTTCTTCAAATATTTTCTATTTCTGATCGAATTAATATTTTTAAATCGTCGAATAAAAATTAAAGTTTAGATATTTGGGTATAATGCTTTGAAAAAATCTGAAAAGTGACTAAGAATACTTTGGGTTTTAGTGATTTAAGCGGGTGTGAAGCTTGTCTCGTTTTATTCCACTAGTTATCGCAAAAGGAAACAACACAAAACGCAATTCAACGGTATTTGGTTTTTGTGTCTAAATAAGCTGAAGCATTACCAACGTCTTAGTCTAAGTAGTGGATATTTTTCGCAAAAACTAGTTTTAATCAGATTTTTGAGTGATAAACAAAACAACGTTTTAATTATGTTGACTCAAAAACTGAAATTAAAAAAGAAAAAAAATCGAGAAGGAAAACATAGTAAGAGTAGTAATAGCAATAATAATAATAATAAAATGCTCTACACACAGTGACTTTGCTGCTGTTTTACTGTCAAGGAGCTCAATTTTCTGAATGTGTAAAACACCTTTTGAGAAACTACAGTTTTAAAATGAGATACATTTAAGTGAATTCTTTCCATGAAAAATTTAAATTTTTGACAGAGCTTTTGTTATAATCGATTCTGGGTTTTAGGTTATTTTGAAAAATTGATTCTGGAAATATTCATCCCTGCTATTGCATCCTAATAATCTCATTTTCTTTGGGATTTGTACGATGGAACTGTCCATCAATGATGTCATACTTTTTTTCAACTATTTGATCCCTCCACCTCTTCCGTTTGTCACAAGGGGTCACATTTCACCTTACCCCCTTCCCTTTCCCCTGTCACATGTCACATGTCACAAGCATATTGACATATTGTTATGAAAAAAAGGTTTTATCATAATCAAAATGCGTAACATTAATATTAACTTGTTATTCCCCCTCCTCTTTCTTGACACAAACTCACGATTTCAAACTCTTCTCCCCCTCAAAACATGACACGTGGACGACCTTATTGTAAGTTTTAGCACCCAAATGCAATAAAAAAAATGAAATGATGTAGAATAAGTAATCTTAAAGTTAAAACGTTCAAAACGTTTCACGTGTAAGAATAGCAAATACTTCTAGTAAACTTTCCGATCAGAAACAAACAAGAAATAATGACATTTATAGCATGTAAGATTAATAATTATGCATTACAAATGAATAATATTAAACAGAGAATTTTTATCGGCCACAAACGGTGAATTTTACAATTAAAAGAAACCAACAATTATAATCATATGTGTAAATAATTGTAAAGATTCATTTGAAGTTTAATTTTTCCTTAGATTTTTCTAAGCATGTTTTATTTTGATTAATTTTTAATGCAATAAAAAGTAAAAAAACGTCAATTCCGACGATAAAATGCATTACAGTGCGAGACAAAAAAAAAAAAAAAAAACATATAGAACGCTAGGCGAACAGTATTAATAATAGAACGTTCTTCTTAATTTGCATGTAAAGATAAATTTTTATCAAATGAATATGCTATGTGTACCGTATATTGCACGAAACAAAAAATGTGATACCATTAACAATCATCAACACTACCACCAACGTCACAATTTGTGTATCATGTGATGCAATCGAAAATACTCAAGATAAAGCTTACTTAAGGTGTGAATCCGTTGACATGAGAAATCAATGAAACCAGAAGATGAACTCGTATCATTTAGGATGCTTTTAGAGCAATAAAACTTCAGTATTTCGTCCAAAATTGTGAAATTTGCTTACAAATGATCAGGACTGTCATCGAGAGCATGTGTGGGCGAAAAAATCCTTCCTACCCGGGAAAACTTGGAACCGATCCAGAGGGAGACTATTCTGTCTGTCTGGGAGGTATCGATCGATGGGCATCATAGCTAGTTTGGGTAGGACAGTGGTTTACATAATTTTCGAAATCGCTTCTGCGCATGGATGTGTATTCATCGCACCATGTGGAGATACATAAGTGGTCTGTTGAGCTCAGGGCTTAATTTGCATGGGAGCTCACGGGAGCCAGTTCCTGCACTTTTCAATTATGAAAGAATTCTCTCATATTACAAGGAATTGAGGCAATTTGCGTACGAAAATTGGCTCTGAAGACTATAGGGCTTTTCATTCGCTATTTCGCTGCCAATTTTTTTCGTTAGATTTTTAATCTTATAAAAATTGCTGGGATAAATCTGAACATCAGAGCCAAACTAAAGTAAGTCCAAAAGATTGAGATTTTCAGTACATTAGTGCGATGTAGTATGTCCACCTCTGATAAGTTGAGCTATGACCTTGAGCAAGTCCACTTCTTTCAAAGGAGAGCAATCAGTAAGAAGAGGAATTGTTAGGCTCAGAGTTGAGCTACCATTGCAACATTTTTATTGGAGAGAAAATCCTGTACCGCTTGCTACGTCTTACCTGAATAGCAATATTGTTCGCCAAATGGATAATAACACTGCCAACTAAATCCGCAAGTTCTTAAGCTATTTTCCCTCACCTCTATTTCAACGAATGGAATCGTTTAATCGGTCGGGCAACGGAGCTCAACTTGCCAGAGGTGGACAGTATGTAGAATCCTATTCTGCATCGAGCCATATGAACGTAATTCTAAAAATAGAAAAAAATCCTTTGTATTTTTTTACCAGTGTTAAAAGAGCGCAAGTCCCATCCTTTCTATGCAGCAGGCAAACGTTTTCCCTCTCTCCTTAGCGATTATGTGACTTACGTTTGTTTGGCTCTGAGATACAGGAATATGATTAGAGTTATTAAAAGTTATATCAGAAGTAAAAGGAAAAATAAAAAGAAAATTGAATTTTTTTCTGATAGATTCACGTTTTGCAATCAAGGATAACTTTTTTTTTTCTTTTTCCTTTTCTTTTTTTTTTTTTTTTAAATTTAGCGAAATGTACCTTTTTTTCATTTCGAATTTCTATGCTCTGTCGTGTTTCCAAGTTGTTTACCTTCTGTTCACCTTTTTATTGCTCTCTTTAAAACGCTTCGCTTGCCATTTTGTTTATATTCACATGCTCGAAGCCCTCAGATCATTAGAGTCAAAATAAATGCACTCAGTGATACTATCTTCGTCATTCTATAGTCATTCTATTATTTCTCACTATAAACGAATTTCTCTAAATTCGCCTAAAGCGTGAACGGAAACTTCTTCCTCGTTCTTTTCAGATGGGCAATGATTCAAATGGGTTCCTCAGATGATCAATGCCGTTCTTTTTAATGATCCATTCATCAGAGGATCGTTAATTTTTTACCCGTACATTGAACTTCCGATTCCGGGGGGACATGGACACCACCGTTCAGACATGGACGCAGAGGCCGGTGGGCAGTGCTACCCGTTGATTCCCAGGACTCAAAAGGGACCACTTGAAACATCAGCTTCAATCAAGTGAGAACAATTGAGGCAAAGGGATGTAATTTCATTTCTCATTTTTGGCAGTTTTAATGTGATTCAATAGTTTACTCTCTAAATATCACCATCAGTGGTCAAATTAAAACCAGATTTAAAAAAAAAAAAAAAAATAAAAAATAAAAAAATGCCAAATTTGTCGCTAAGTTGGCGATAAAACTTGGCGACCAAAAGACTGGCGATATATCGCCAAGTGTCCCGCCAAATTATAACACCACTTGTGTTTTACATCGAAATTAACAATGATTTCCCCCCCAAAAAGGGGCAAAAGACCCCCTTAGGAACACCCGAATGCAACCAAAAGGGAAGGTGCACAACTAGACCCCAGTAGGAGTCTAAGTACCAAATTTCAACTTTCTAGGACATTCCGTTCTTGAGTTATGCGACATACATACACACATACACACATACACACATACGCACATACATACGTACATACAGACGTCACGAGAAAACTCGTTGTAATTAACTCGGGGATTGTCAAAATGGATGTTTCGGGTGTCTGTACGTTCCTAGGCATATATCCACGTGTGGTCGAGTTGAAAAATAAACTTAACATTCATTCGGGGGGTGAGCAAAATGGAAATTAAGGCCGATTTTTGAGTGAAAATTTTTTCGCGAATACAATACTTCCTTTTTTGTAAAAGGAAGTAAAAAAAAAAAAAAAAGAGCTCAAAAACAAAACAAAACAAAAAAAAAAAAAAAACCATAAAAACAGATATGAGCTAACACGAAAGATTGCATTCCTTTCTAAATCGAAATATTTTATTTCCAAGTACAATATGGTCACAAATGAGAAGAAGAAGAAAAAAAAAAAGAAATGCACAAAATAAAAGTTACACCAGTTAATTACAACGAGTTTTCTCGTGACGTCTGTATGTACGTATGTATGTGCGTATGTGTGTATGTATCTCGCATAACTCAAAAATGGTATGTCCCTAGAAAGTTTAAATTTGGTACGTGGACTCCTAGTGGGGTCTAGTTGTGCACCTTCCCTTTTGGTTGCATTCGGGTGTTTCTAAGGTGGTCTTTTGCCCCTTTTTGGGGGGAAATCATTGTTAATTTCAATGTAAACTCAAGTGGTGTTATAATTTGGCGGACACTTTCGATATATCGCCAGTCTTTTGATCGGCAAGTTTTGTCGCCAACTTGGCGACAAATTTGGCATTTTTGTTTTCTTTAAATTTGTTTCAATTTGGCCACTGTTGGTGATATTTAGAGAGTAAACTATTGAATCACATTAAAATTGCCAGCAATGGGGAAATGACATTAAATTGGAGTAAAAGGAAGTCATGTTGTGATGCACACATCAGCTCGTTTTTCCAGCAGGAAACCAAATAGGCATACTGTTACAATAAAGATAACGTACATTATTGATGACAAAAGTGCAAAAAAGTGAAAAATGAAATATTTGCAGTTACTGCCCTTTACCTGCCCACGGCAGCGTATAGTTCTCAGACGAGAAACTAACACACAGATTGTTTTATTTTGCCAGATTCAATGTCATTGTTATATTTTCGAAATGGCTGTAACAATGCGAAACATAGAAAATGTAGGGACATAATTAAAAAACAACTTTTCTTTACTGGAATATAGATGACTGAAATAGGCGTCGAACAGAAAGCCTAACTGAACGCAAAAATAGGTTTAATCGCCAAAAAATGCACTTAATTAATAATACTGACTTGCCTATGGATAATATTCAAGAGCTTAATTGCCGCAAAATATCCGAAGTTTGCATTTTTCGTAATGCGTTTTGCTGGAAAATGGAACAGCAGTATCAAATAGCGTATGTAATGGGTCCTAAAATAAAGCTGAACTTCCCCTAATTTCTAATAAGTTTAACCAAGCTCTGACTCTCTCCGCCCCCCCCCCCCCCCCTGCAGCTCGGAAACAAGACTAAAACAAACCATACCCACCTTTTTTTTTCTCTTCTAGCTATGCCTGTGTGAGCTATCGAGAGGGCGGGAGCAGTTAAACGGTTTTGGTTTTGGAATGTTATGGGCAGTTAAACGATTTAGTTCGAGTAATATGTTCCAGTTAAACTAGTATTTTTAACTAGATTACATGAAAATAATTTTGTTTTTCGAAACACTATGTCGTAATTGAAAAAAAAAATGCAGTATTTGTTTCAGAAACTTCAATTTCCAAGTTATAGGAAAACTGAAATCGATTTTAAATGCTAATCGTTCTCAAAATTTCATCATCCACTCCAGATACGGCTCTAGGTCCGAATCTCGCATACGGCTTTCAGATACTACATTACATCATTGGTTTCAATGGGATATTCAGAAAAATATTTCAGAGGGCATATGATTGAATTTCTGGGGAGGGAGTGGTTAGCTTTAGTCGTTTTCTACGGTGTCAAAAAAGGAAAATATCTATATTTTGAGGGGGAGGGGGAAATTTATCTTGAAATCGCACACTCCCCCAGGATACGCCACTTTGGTGGAGGGTGGAGTTGAGAGAGCTAGAGCTGTTTAGGTTAAATTATTATTCTTTTCTTTCGTTTTTTCTTTTTTTCCTTAGTAGTAATTTAATTGTGAACGAACGCATACGACTTGCGCTCCAAATTACTTTTAGTGTCTCTGAAAGTAGTTCATGCATGAACAATTTTCTATTATAGTCTCCTAAGGGACCCCGATTTTTTTTAAAAACTTATCCATAGCATTAAAAAATCATGCATTTTTGTGAAAAATTAAAAACAAAAACCTCTTTTAAATAATGTTTTCTTTTTTTTTTCTTTGCGTTGACTTAATATGATTAGAATAGAGGAAGGGGGGGGGGGGCTCCAAACCATTAAGAGCCTTGGGCCTCACTTTTAGTTAGTCGGGCCTTGGCGACTATAAGCGTCATTATATTTAATTTTCCTGCGAAATTTCTTTCTCGTTGCGTGCGATGTATTTAGATGGCAACGATGGCGCCATCTATACGAGACATATGAACTTTCAACATATTCTGTCTTAAAGATTAATAAAATATAATTACTAAAAATATAATTACTAAATATTTTACGAATGGAGAAAAATTGATGAAATGTAAACTATTTTTTTAAACATGAAGTTATAAATGTTTTTTTTTAGAAGGGACTTAATCCTTAGAAATTCAGGAATTTTAATTGCTGTAGCTGATATTATCCAACCTAAACCTAAGTGAGTTCGGATGTTTTCGGAACAAAAAATGTGTAAGGAAGTTCCATTTCAGCAGTTTCAGTGGCAAAATGAGAGGTTTTTTTTTTTTTTTTTTTTTTGCTTTCTCTGAGTATCCAGAGGAAAAAAAATAATTTCTAACCAAAAGCTAAGCAGGAAAAAAAATAAAAAAAAGACAGTCGTTTGTAAATGCAAAGTGTTTGAGCCAGTGGCGGATCCAGAGGCCTGTTTTTTTTTTGGGGGGGGGGGCGATTTTATCCATGGGCGATTGGTCCACAAAAAATTTGGGGGGGGGGGGGGGGGTCAGAGAAGTCACGGGAGGGGGGATGTGGGCAGCGCCCTTATTTATTTATTTATTATTTTATTTTAAATTTTATAAAATTGGGCTATGGTATTTTTGTTGTAGGTTAAATGATCGTCTCAAAAAAAAAAAAAAAAAAAAAAAAAACCTAGGGACACGACCTGAAATCTCGAGACAAATATCAACAGTAGACTTCCTTCTTTCGATTCAAAGCTCCAATTTAATCTTCATCAAAAAACGTGACAAACATTTAAAGTACCCTTATTAAGTCAATTCTTCCTTCTTTAAACACGTGAATCGATCAGCACCAGCATTTTCCAGTCGATCTATAACTTTGAAGTTAGAAAAACGGAGGGGCAGTGCCCCTTTGTTTTTGAAAAGGAGGGGCAGTTGCCCCCACGAGCCGCCTATGATTCCATCCCATCCGTTCTCACGTGCGCTCAAAAGTATCGGACGCACAAAAGCTATTTCGTTGCGAAGATCATTTATGAGCTTTTAAATTGAGTCTTACAAATAAAGGGAAATACATTCCCTTATATCGCCATTTTTTATATATTTTCTCTCATCCTATTACGGAATGAAAAAAAATACCATTCTAATGTAACGTGGGATTTTCAGAGATCGATATGATATGGATTTATGAGGCATTTCTATGAATCTCCTCGGTAATACATTTTTGAATAAAAATAATGTCTAATGATTGCAGAAAAAAATGAAAACAAGCAACTACCAAAGTTCACTATAACTACAAATAGCGGCAGTAAAAAACGCGAAACAAAAGTTTAAATAAAGATATATCGAAATAAATCTTGTAACAAAAATTGCTTTCATGATAGAACCAGAAGCAAATAAAGCGGTTAATTTTCGTTATACAAAACATAATTTTCCACTATTTAACCAGTATTAAAATAAATTTAGGATCAAAATAAAATGTTTTAAGTGTAGTTTACTTTTGTTTGAATAAGATTTTACTAGGAAATGCGAAATACAAGAAACAGAAAAGATCTTTTAACAATTAAAAAAAAAATTGATCTGTTAAAAAACCATATTCTGTTTACAGCATTGTTAAATTACACTTAATCAGTGGCGTAGCAAACTTGGATGTCAACCGGGGTGGTAATCTGGGCTATCACCACCCTCACCCCTCCCCATCAACCGAAGGCGAAAAAAAAACCTTATTCAATGTTCGATGAAAGAAACGAAGTTGATACAATATTCATAAACAAAACGAAATTGTGTCCCCCCCCCCCCCCGAGAGGGATATCATCCGAAATAAACGTTTCCCTCGTATTGATACCAATGCATTTGAGAGATTATAAAACATATGCGAATTTCTGTTGGTATTTACATTTTTCCGGAACTCTTACATGCGTTTTGGGTGTCTCCGCCCCCCCCCCCCGCCCCACTCCATATGAGTACCAGCCGCCTCAAATGCCCTTCTAGTGAGACCAATATGTTTGATAGAAAAAAAATATTTTTTTTTCATGTTGGAAATAAAATTCAGAATTGAAACATCGAAATTTCTCATATTCATTTTAGTGTCACACTCTAGGGGGTGTCAACCGGCTTAGCCCCGCCCTGCAAAAATAATTTTTAATATAAATTGAAATGTTGGGGAATTTTTGTTTAGAATTCAAGCATTTAAATTTTTCAAAAAAAGTTGAAGATCAATTTCGGGTGCCACCTGAGGCAAACCCATCCGCGCCACCGTAGCAATGCTACTGACTTCATCAACTCACATTTATATATAAAATAATTAAATTTATCAAATAGATAAAGGAGAAAAAAAAAACCCGTATTTTCATATCAATGAACTAAAAAAACCGCAAATTAAGAGAGTATGTAATCCCCCCCCCCCCTGGAGCAAAAATAAAACTTATGTATGGCACCAGTTATAAATATGCAGGAATGAATTACACCTTCGAACGATATAAAACAAACGCTGAGAAGGAAATACGCTTTCAATTTTTAACATTTATCATTTAAATTTTGAGCATAAATGAAAAAAAATTTAATGTATAAATTTTGAATTTGAAAAAAAATTAGATTTATTCTTCAGAAAGTGTTCAAACAAAAACGATTTATTTTGGTATGCAACCTAATAGTAAAAAAAAAAAAATCCACGAAGTCTGTTGGGGGGGGGGGGGGGGGCGATCGCCCCCAATCGCCCCCCTTGTGGATCCCGCCACTGGTTTGAGCTGTTGTACGTTGTACAGCATTTAATCTCAAACCTTTTCAACGGATTTTTTATGCAGCCACTGTGTATTTCCATACTTTACATCTTCAGAAAGTATAAAGAATACTTTCAAAAGCCAACTCGATTAGATTTAGGTGACGTTTCACACAGTTCCAACTCCTCAGCCGTTTGTCTCGGATCAAACAATGAGCAACGTGAGCAAAGCAGAGACTCGAACACAATACCTTATGTCTCTGAACCCAGGGCATTGCTTTAGATAACATTTGTTTCACTACGTATTATATTCTCGGTCTAGATATTTGTTTCATTCATTTGTCTTATTTGTATAGGTTATATTTATATTTCCCTTTAAGGCAATTCTCACCTAGTTGTTTAACGCAGAGGTGCACATTGCACAGTGCACAGCTCTTCAAGAGCGATGACACACCTCCTTAAATACCACGAAACACTTCTTCCCATGAAAGAGACCCTCCTGAATAGACTAATAAGGCCAGCCCCAATGAATTTCAGCGACGCAGACCGCGGACTCCGCCAACCGCCATGCCCCCCCCCCCCCTCCAGTGTGCAATTCTGATTCACGTAAAGAAGCTCAAACGGCAGCTGGGTTTACCATACCTGCACACCATTGGCGTAGCAAAAAAACTCCTCAAGGAGGGTGTCCAGCTGAAAAATACCCGCTTCTGTTACTCAGAAATGTAAATAAAGCAGTTATAATTTTATTTCAATTTTATATAAGCGGCCATACATACACAAAATTGATTAGATGATGAAAATAGTATCCTCATATATATAATAGCGAATGATCGAGCAACACTCCTGACGTCATCAACAATGAAACTCGCTCCACGACATGATAATTGGACAACATTTTTTGGTAATGCTTGACATGCAGGGAAATGCTTTATTTTGACGAGGCTAAACTGGATCCGGTACCTTAGCTGTTTTAATGATAAGACTGATTTTAGGAGAATGAAGAAACGAAAAAGTGGTCAACTCTCTACTGGAGTTTAGGGTTAATCTGCTAAAGTTAAGGTTAAAATTTCAACTATCAAAATATCACCAAACAGGCAATTGCTTCGATTAAATGTAGAAGCAATTTCCACACGTCATACCTTGACGGGCGATTTTCTAGTTTTAAATAGAAGGGAATAACTTTAGTTTACGTTATTGGAGTGCATTCATCTCTGCTATTAAGATCAATCTTATGTCTTTCCACTCATACTTCCTTATTCCCTTAAAATAAAACTCAGTCACAATAAAACTATTTTCTTTGCAAAATACACCTTCAGGGTTCAATAACATTGTGTTACAACTTCTACTATTGATTTCGAATTCAAGGTCCCACGATCAATAAGGCGCCGGATGCGTGGCTAAAGTGCCGTGGGTTCGATACCGGCCGGTCGAGTATCCCCTGTGAGCGCTACTTGCGACTGGTGCACATTAAATCTACCGTGGTCACAAAGTCATCCAAATTTTCTTAACAAATTACTATCTCCAGGGGTAATGGATCACGGGTTGCTCTGCTCCTGGTCTAGATCCAAAAGACTGAGATGTCTTCAGAGCCTCATCCAACCGGAAAAATCGGAAATGTGGTGGGCACGGAAGACCATGACATATGAAGTCCAAGGTCTCAATCATTTAGCTTCCACAAGACATGTTATTTTTAAAAGTGCGTATAATATATTTCTTAAAACCAGGAGTTTCCAAAGAAGGTGCCGCAGGGAGAGGCGAGGGGTGTTGCGAAGTGTCCATCTATGGTTTAAATATATTCATACATACTAGAGATATACTAGGTTGCCGTAAGAAAATTCCAATTCTTTACAGGGTGCCTTGAATCGAATACTTTTGAGGACCTCTTCCTTAAACTAAAAAGCTGCTCACAATGTAACTTATTTTCTTTTCAAAATACACCTTCTGTGTCCCACAACATTATTTTGCTATTCCTACAATGGATTTGGTGCATTTCTAGTCCATAATCACAACCTCAATCACTCGATCTCTACAACACATCATGTTTTCTAAAGTTTGTATTATAAATTATATATCAATGGCATCATTATGAGCTTACTTTATTACCAGAAAATTTGCATTAGCACGTGTAATATGACGTAAATGAGGGCAGCTTTGCGAGATAGCTTGAAATGAAGGGAAAAGAGTACACATGTCTGAAATCGAAGCGGTTCGCACAGCGAATGAATCAAGGCTACGGAGGTTTACAGCTTTTGTGGGGATCTTTGCCATGCTGCTCATTCTTGCGATAGCTTTAATATTGGTCAATATTAATGCATCTAAACCCGGTGTTACAGGTATTTAATGTTAATTCTTGCAATTATTTATACTTTTTCTTGATCATATTTGTTTAATGAGAGCTATAATGAATTTTAAAATATGCACGAACAGGATCTTTCTTTATGGGTGCTCCTTATTCTCGCGTGAACTGAATTGTAACTTTTTTAGCTTGAAGTTTTCTAACATCTTTGTCAGACTGAATTTGCAAACATTCTGCGTTTGAGTATTTGTAATGTATTCCTTACTGGCTAATACGCTCTACTAGATGACTGTTTGCAATAATTGCGTAATTATATCACCGAGTGGCGGCAATAATGCCTCCCCCCCCCGCAAAAAAAAAAAATGGTAGAAAATAAAGGTTTTACGAATGCTATTTTTAACTCATTTATTATCGAATATCGCAACACGCTCAAAACATTTGATAAGTTCACTGATTTTTTTGTGATCTAAATGAAGTGTATAAATTTTGAAAATGTTTTCATCTAAGTTATGAAATTTTAATGACTTAACCCTTAACAGGGGAGGTTCGGTCTCACAAACCGCTCAAAAGTTCATCCGATCACCCCTATTTCAATTTCTGTCCGATTGAATGGTTTTACCCAATAGCTTTTTGTTTTGTGACCTTGAACACCCCCCGACCTTGCTTATCAGTAACCTTAGGCAAGTGTATCTGGTTTAAATTTCATTTCATACTTAGAAGCGGTCTGCGAGACCGCACCTGCCCTTCAGTGTTACAATTTTCGGCAGTAGTAGACATGGCTCTTATAACGTTAGAAACCGCGGATATAGGTTCATTTAATCTTATCCGAGTTATGTGGAAGAGATGCAAAATATTCTAGATGAGGTTGAGAGTTGTTTGAAATGTTCACAAACATTACGCAATGATGTTCTAGGGACAATGAAGGCTGAATTATTCCTCACAATACGACGCGAAATACCAACAGTTCAAGAGCTGTCGAAAATTTCCCGTAACCTGATATAACAAATTTTCTGCTACTGAAATGTTCTGTATATATTAAAGAACTAAAATGAAATCATTAATAAATAATATATTAGTTTTTATTACGAGTAGATAGTTATTTGCTACAGCATATGATTTTCTCAATCTTTAAGACTCGAGCAAAATTTCCTCGGAAAAGGTATATTTCGATTAAAAAATCATTTTTTCCCCTTGCTAGAAGTTCAGAGAAAGTCTATGGGAAATTAGGGGTATATCATAATCACACGATTTTTTAAAAACTTGCAAATTGAGCGGTCTCTGAGACCTCACTCCCCTGTTAAGTCCTACTTTTTCACCTCCCCACTGTAGATTGAATCATATACGCCACCGAACACCACATATGTAAGCAGAGTTTGTGCGAGACTTTAATACCATAGTTATTACGAATTTTCAAATTTAAATGCCACTATTGTCGCCGATGAGCAATGTGTTTATACATATATTTACTAACTGATGCATATCAATTTCTAAAACTAATATTTAAACTTCGACGTTGTCTTTCATTTAATTCGGAATGTGTGATACTATACAACCTTGGGCAGGTAAACAGAATCTACAAATTTTAAGCTTTTGCATTTTTGTAATCTATTTTACTTTAGCTTTATTGTACAAATATGCTTATTTGCTTTCCGCTGTAAGTAAAGCATGAACAGAAAGTCAAGTTCCAGCATTTTACTTGTGTTTGTATGGAATCAAAGCCTCCCGTTTCTTCAAATATCTTTCATTCTTGTAGATACTGCTGTTTACTTGCCCCCAACACCATATCCAAAGCTGTAATGTATAAAAATACTTTGAGCATTGCTACTAAATTCTGTAATAGTTAGCTTTATCCAGTGACAGGCCCGTAATTTCAAAACTTTTCGGGGGAGGGGGTCAAGGGGTAAACTCGATGCACATAATTGAAAAACACGAAACTAAGCCCACATGGCTGAACATAGATTTCTCAAAGCCAGGAGGAGGGGGGAGGCAATCGCCCGTCCTGACCCTCCAAAATGAGACTTGTCCAGTGACTAGTATTTCAACTTACAAAAAAAATTTCCTACTCTCAATATTTTAAGCGAAAATAAAAATTTGAGTTTGCCTACCAGTTAAGTGTCCATTTAATGGTTTGTGGCCCTTTTTTTTCTCTTCATACTTCCCAGAAAACCAGAAGTTTTGTTCTACTATTGTTATCAAAATTAGTAAATGTGCAGGATGTATGAAAATAATGTAAAACATATTATATAGAGATGCGTAGAGGCATAATTCAATACCAAACATTTAGACCTGTCCATTTGACTCTAATTGCTAATTTTAAAATAGATCGATCAGATATGTTTAGTCGAATCATTTTGGTTTAAATGCAGTGAAGTTTACAATCTTTCAAATTTTCAATTTAAATTTTTTTCTTGCAAGGGTCGTATAGTAAATTATAAAAAGCTAAGAATCCATTTGTAGACTCCCTCATTTCGTAACTAATAGGGCATTGTAGTTACGAATTATCCAATCAATTAGCTCATGAAATTAACGGAATCCCCCCCAACCCAAATTCTAGACACAAATGAATGTAAAGTATTCGTTTCTGACCCTTTCTATTATTGCTTTAATGATGAAAAGTGAAGTTTAGGTTCGAATTAAATGTATCCAACTCGGATTGGGAAACGAATCTCTGAAAGGTAAATTTACATATCATTCATGCAAAGTTTTAGAAATAAAGATCGACTTACGGCATGTAATTTTACCCTTTATTTACGATAATGACCTTGGTAAGAGTTTAGAATTAAATGGAGAAAAAAATATGGGGTGATTGTTTATCGTCTACATGTATTAACTTTGCGAAGTAAAACTTCTAAATATATATACTGTGAGCGTATGTCAATGTGCTTGTCTGTGTACCTGTAACCCTCAGAGCCCGATCATTCTGATTTTGGACATGGGGAACATTTCTATTTTAGGGCCACTCTAAGGCCCGACCAAGATATTTAAAGACACTGGGCACGAAATTCATTTTGTGCCCCCCCCCCCCCCATTCCTGCTTATTCTATATAATGAAGCAATAAAATATTTCAATACTCGCGTATTAACACAGCCATGCTAAATTTGGTGGTACTTCATACACAATATAGTATATACATTTAAAAAGTAGAAGCGCTATAGTATATAATTATTTAAGATATGGTTAAAATTTGCCCGTTGCAGTAAACCGTAAATATCAAAATTATCTATGTCATAATAGTCCAGTCAAATTAGGTCATGACCCGGACATTAAAAAAAAAGAATGTGCACCTATACCAAGTTGTTCAGTATCATAAGGAGATAACGTACCAAAAAGTCTCAAGAGTTTGAGCGTCGGGTTTGGGAGTTACAGGGGAGCAAAGAGGGGGCTCAAAATGCAGATTATTGATTTATTTCAGCTGTATCTCCAGCACAATTCCTTTTCATGAAAGGCTAATTGAATAAAAGTTGAATATGGTACATATAACTAATATTACAAGTATTATTTTTTGCAAAGATCAGTCTTTAGGGGGATTCCCCCCCCCCCATTTTTGAGATGTACATTGTACAAATGAAAAAGTTTCCTTGCTCGTGTTTTATTGTTTTTAAAATAACATTTTTGGAGTACATTCCGTTTGCTTCCCCTCCTTCTCCTCCCCCCCTCACCCATGTTAATGAAATGACGGGTATATGCAAGTATAAACTTTGCCTTGTCATTTCCTTTTTTAAATGACAGTAAAATGTTTGTAATTTTTTCTTAAACTTTTTCAGAAACATAACATATTATACATTTGGATGCAAAAGTCTTAGTTTTTACTTTGGAAAATGTTCCAAGGAAAAAAGCAATTCAAACTTGAAAAATGCCAAAAATTATGTTTGAAAATCAAAAACATCGTTTAAACGAGTTCTTTCCTATGGTGCTTTTACTTTTCTTCTGCACTCAGCAGAGGTTATAGAAATAGAAGCGGCAAATCTGCAAAGTGAAGAGAAAACACAAATTATTTTTATAGAAGACTTTAAGCAAGCCCCGATTAACCTCTGAAGTGGGAAAGCTCCTTCTCATTTCAGGGCCTCAGATTCTGTGTTGGAATTTTTTCTAAAAATTCAACGCACATTTAAATAAAATTCACTGATTCTACAGGTGTTATTTTTAAAAGTGACACAGCTAAATTCAGATCAATGTTTAACCTCTCCTCCTACGCGACAGATAGAATTTTTGTAAATTACATACGTTTTCACTAAAATTCTAAACAATAAAGGGTGGTTAGTTGCTGAAACAGATTTGTCCTGTCACAAAATTGTTATGAAAGTGCATTGTAATAGTTAGGCGAAATTTGATCGAACCAGTTCTAATGTTTGCAGTACCTTTAAAAGCTGAATCTGGAATTTTTAAGCAGTTTTTCTGTAATTTTTGGGCTTCCTGAAAATTTTGAGGGGGAGCTCTAGCTTCCCGAGCCTTTTGGGTAATAAAGTCCTGCGCTTAAGGCGCAACGTCTTACCTTTCAGATTTCAGAAACTACACCTTCTCTATACATTCAACATTGATTCCGACATCCGATTCACACTGAGACCCAAAAACAGACGTACAGAGCAGTACAATGCAAAACAGCAATCGTTAAAACCACCAAATTTTCTGTTTTTCAAACTTTTAGAACCGATATTTGTGTATGCTTTCGTTTCTATATTTTAAAACTTTGAGGATTCCTAATGATTATTTCTGTGCATAATATATTATTTTATTAAAAAGAATTTGTTTCAAATTCACAACTTGGTGACTCCTGTTAAGCTGTTTTTATTAAGATTCGCTAAAGTTCATAAATAATACTATGCGTTGAGTTTCTATAGTTCCTCAAATTTTTACTAAAATATTACAAAAACATTTTCAGCTTTTAAATTTGAAGTATTGGTTTTTATTTAGTTAAAGTTTTTTGGTTTCTTATGCCGTGGAACCACCTAAGTGGTCTGACCCCCCACCCCAACAGACCCTCGCATTGCTGGGTCTGCGGGTAGAATTAAATCTCAATGCCATCTCGACGCCATTTTGACTTAAAACCGAAAAAAAAAAAACTTCAAATATAGGATTACTATTAAGTTTCTCAATATAATATCCATCGGCAAAAATGAATCTATGAAATTTCATATTCTATAGTACAGTTCTAAAAAATCCAAAGAGAGAATGTACTTCGGAATTTATTTCTTATTCGATGAACAAATAAGTGTCAACGTTATTTTGAATTGAGATACGTATGATTAGGCTCGTCGTTTCGTTTACTCATGGGAGGGGGGGGGGGGCAAGGGAATAGACTCGAAAATGTCATAAAAAAACAATAAAATACCTGCAATGAAACTTTTGCATTTGTACAATGTATATATTTCAAAATCCGAAGGAGAGGGGGCGGGGTCAATTCCCCCCGACCCCTTATGACGGATGTGCGTAAAAAATAGTATTTGCAGTGTTTGCAATTTGTTCCATAGTCAACTTTTATTCCATTACCCTTTCATCAAAACGAATAGTGTTGGAAATACCGCTGAAATGAAGCAATAATCTGCATTTTGACCCCCATCTTTGCCCCCCCCCCCATAACTCCCAAATCCGACGCTCAAATTCTTGGGACTTTTTGGTACGTTATCTCCTCATGATACTGAACAATTTGGTATAGGTGCACACTCTTTTTTTTTTTGGAATGTCCAGGTTCGGCCCTTTTTAGACCTAAATTTGACTAGACAATAAATTTTACTATTAAATACAGACTAGACTTGGAGTGGTTTTGGGATTTGCGGAAGAGATCAAATTTATAAGTTAATTTTTATCAACAAATGAGATTTTTTCCGTGTCTTAGCATTTGCAAAAATATCAATGATATCATTGTACTCTAGATTCCGAGTGAAATCATCTATTCTTAATTATTACGATAAATTAAGGGGGATTTCGGGCCCCCTGAAATCTAAGAGGGACCTGTGCCCCTCTTGCCCCAGGGTAATCACTCTGGCCTTCTCCGAAATGGCAATGTATAACAGGTCAACATGGGTACCGTTCGGGGGGGGGGGGGGGTCAATACTGGTACATCTAGGGGAAGCCATTCCACCCTGTCTCACCCCTCTAAACTTCAAGGGCGAGATATCCAGACCTGAGGTTGTCACCCCTGGATGTCTTCAGGATATCCAGGCGTTAAAGCATTAAAAACAACTGTCACCGGCAGCAGGTGGCAAACGGGGGTTGACGAGTCAAACGAGCAGGGGTGGAACTACTTAGTTCAGTAAATAAATGTTAAGCGAACTGACACAGTAAAAATAGCTTAAATAAATGAAATTCTCGCCTACTTTATATTCTGCTCTTGACAAAAAAAGTTAGTTTCGGTACTAATTTAAAACAAATTTATTGGCAGAGCCTTGCGCACGACTTTAATATTAATAAAATTAGTGTTTTCCTCAGAACTTGTTTTTCTAGGAAGGGAAGTTAGCTTTTTCTGTCGTATAAAATATCGGTCGGGAAACTAAAGCTACATATCCGGAGGCATGAAGTTTCCGTTTTGTAATATCAACAGTTTCTGTTATTGCTGTAAAATTGAAAAATTATGTTAAGAGGTCTTTGGTTTCTCAGCGAACTGGATAAGAAGACTTAGAGCTAAAATTGGGAAAATGATTGGGTATTGAAAATGAACTATATGGGCTTAGTTTAAAAAGTTGAATCTTTTTCTCTTTCAGAGTTTTCAGAAGAGCCATTCAACGCCAGTCTCGAAACCGATTCTGTAAATGAAACTTCAACTACTCCTCAAGTACCTCCACAACAAGTAAAAAGCAGCTCAGAGTTGAATGCATCGAATGCTTTTGTGACAGATTCCGTACCCTCTTGGAATGCGGACCCTAATCCTTTTCTAGCTGCTATTCGTGACTTTTTGTTCCAGGCGAGAGATGGTTTGCTCGAGGTATCAAGTACTGTATCAGAGCCATCTGTTCACCAAGACACAGAAGAAATGTTCAAAGTATTTGAGCAAGGGTTGATCGAAGCGACCACAATGTTGATGAAAGTAACGGATGATGCCGACTTGTTTACTACACCAGCTGCAAAGAATGAGGAGAAGGAAGAAGAGAATATAAGAGTAGTTAAAATTGAGGAAGATCTTATTCAAGAACGAGGGGTTGGAATGGGCGTGTTAGGAATTTCGAATAAGAAACAAGCGGCTATGAACTTAATGGCAAATGGCCACGACTGGCTGCAGCAACTGCTATGAAAAACTCAACACTTGTGTGCAGAAATGCTTTAGTGACAACAATTGTCATGATGTTCAACGACAGGGTAAGTAGGTTCCTATATAAATATATATATATTTTTGAATTAAACACAAATAAAATTTTAGTTTTTTGCAAGGATGTCTGTACTCTGTTCACGGAAGAGAGAGACCAAAAGTAAACAAAGAGATTGCTAGAAGTTGTGCCACTACCCACTATTGAGGATTTTTTCTGGAATAGGAAGAAATGCTAATCAGAAGTATTAGCATTCGCAGTCATTCAACTGTGCAGAAATTTAGGTCATAAACTCCTTCATTTTAATCAACTTAATTAGGTGGATCATATCCTTTCTTACGTTGCTTTGCTCTGCTCAAGCCTATACATATTAAAAGCGTTCTAAGCCTGGAATTATACTCTGAATTAGATAAAGCCCATCTACTAACCTCGTATAGCCCTGCATGGACGTAGCCAGAAATCCCGTTAGGGAGGGGCAAGCAGACGCAACAACAAAGTGATTTTTAGTTCCCCTCCACCACAAGTATGGACTTCGGAAATTGCTTGAATTTATAGTCCTCTCCCCTAAAAAAATATTTCATGCTATTTTTGGTCAGGTGAGGGCAGAAAAAGCGGTTATGTGGCTCTATCCGGCATTTTTTCGAAATTGAAGTCCTAAAATTGCTATTTTAAACTATCTTCGATGACATTGGAAAGATCGTGTTGGGAGTCAGTTTCTCTTCTAGGCAGTGGCAGTTGCCCTTCCCTGCCCTCCTCTGGCTACACCCATGCCTGCAACATTTTTAAATGAAAAAGTTCAGTGAACGAGTGAAAAGAATGAACGATCTTCTGATGAACGGATTATTAAAAAGAACAACATTTCCCTTCTCTAATAAAAACTTGCCATATTTTTCTAGAAATAATAAATTGCATAAGAACCATTTTTCTTTACCAAAGAAGAGATTTTTGACTTTAAGTTTGTAAAACCCCAAAAATATGTCGCTTGAAAATTCATGTAATGAATGTAATGTTTCAATAAAAGTAAAATCTTAATATTCTTGTCCCATAATAGAAACCAAATTCGTAACGAGAATCGTATTTTCAAAAACTCAGCTTTACAAACCTCGCGAACTTAAAAACAGATATCTCATACGCGATTTAGTAAATTATAAATTTCTGATCTTAAACGCGTCCAATTTATTTCTCCTTTAAAAATAGTCATTTCTAAGTTTCGAACTACTTTTAAAACAACGCGTTTTAAAAATCGCGTCGCGTTGAAAATTGTTTATTTTCGTTAAGTTCGGACGAAAACGTTCGTGAATGAAATGAATAAAAAGCAGTACAATCACATAATTTTCTTTTGCAGCATAGCAGCAGAGATGAAAAGAGGCGCCTATGCATCAAAAGGCGTCTAGACAACTTGGAAGGAATAAATCGCTGAAAGTTTTTTTGGCAAGGTTGTTTTTTCCTGGTCAAATTGTTTGCTTTTCTTTCCTTTTCTCTTTTGCTGAAAGAACCTGCATATGGGGAAGGGGAGGAAGGACTAAAACTTGAAAAATGCTCTCCGAACGGAAGTCGAGAGGAAGGAAAATGTTCTGTCCTTTTTTTAGGGAGTGATGACGATCACAAAATTTTCAGGGGGAAGGGGTGGAAAATAAAACGATTTGATTTTCCACCGAAAAGGGGGTATAATCAATGAAGGGGTTACTTTCGACAGTATAAAAAAGGCACTCTAGACGATATTGCTAATGTTAGGGGAAGAAGAGGTTTGAGATCGCTCTCCCGACCATTTTTGTAAATTGAAACTTCAAAAACGTGATGGTAGATTACGTTGAATTATGTTAGCACAAGGGAGTTGGGGACTCTCCGTCGAATTTTCGTTGCTGACATTGAAGCTGTAAAAACGCAGTTTAAGATGAGTTTTGGTGATGTTAGGGGGAGACGAGATTCCGATACCCACTCCCTTAAATTTTCGAAATTGAAATCTTAAACGCGATTGTCATCTTTGGTATCATTTAGGGCATAGTTTCTCAACATTTTTCAATTCACGGGTCGGCAAGCATTTTTTTAATTTTATGGACAGGTGGTTTTTCTTTTTTCGCAAAAAAACCTTGCATTTGCGAACCGTTAAAAATATGTTCATGTTGTTAACGTTGTTTACGGACTGGTGAGTCCCCCCTCCCCCCCCCCCCCAAATAACTTTAGACTCCAGGACCGTTAACTACTTAGTGAAAAACTTTTGTGGAAGACTTTTTTCTTTATCTATAATGATAATTAATAAATTAGTAAGACTAGTTGGTGTTAGAACTGTGACAAATTATTTAAATGTTAAGAATTAGATAAATAATTATTGTAATAATAATACGGAAATAACCAACATTGGGGGAAAAACATAGAAAACTACTATAATTAATCACAAAATTCACGTAAACGATTGGATATTTTCATTATTATGGTGTTCTTTTTTTTTTTTTTTTTTTGAGTAAAGGAAATTTTTTTCACCGTGGATGAGCAAAAATCTGAGGATGGGTCAAATTTTTCTGCGGACAGTTTCGAAATTCAAGCACTTAAAACGACATTTTTAAGAGGTCGCTAACAGGAGGGAGGGGTAGTTCCCCCTTAAATCTTTGAAGTGAGCTATTAAAATTCGACGATCAATTTTTAGACGATCTTTGGTAATGTTAGAGGGAGAAGTTCGGGGGCTCTTTTTCAGCAATTTTCCGAAATCGAAGTTCCGAAAACAATTTCTAATTATCTTCAGTGGTGTTATCAGGGGATTCCGGGGCTTTACGGGTAATATTTTCAGAACTGAAACACTAGAAACGAAGTTTTAGACGATCTTTGGTAATATTAGAGGAAGGGTTAGTTCGAGCACCACCAGAATGTTTTAAAATTCAAGTCATGAAAATGAAGTTTTAGTTTAGATCTTTAATAACGGGGTAGGGTGTTTTTCTGGATTTGTGTAGGGGTACTCTCCTGGGAGCTTTTTGAAATCGAGGTCTTAAATACGTAATTGTACATTATCTTTGATTACGGCAAGCGATAGGAAAACGATGGGTTTCGACTGTTTGGCAACTCTTCCAAAGTCTGTTTCAAAAGCACTCTTTTAAGTTGGATTTGAGAGCGGGAAATGAAGGGTCATCCCTCACCAGTGGCGAAGAAACAATAAATTTTGCTAGTATACCCCCCTTAACCATTTTTTTAGACTTTTTTTTGTTCTCCGTTTTTTTTTTTTTTAACAACTCTGTTACATACCAAACTTCTTGTCCTTTGTTGTGAATCAGAACATCAAATATTACAACAATAAAAAAAACATATCTAAAATATGTAATGTGAAATGAATTCATATATTTTGCAGTAGGCTTTTTGTGCACATACTTTAGGGAGATTTGGGATTCACCACCAGAAATTTTTTGAAATTCAGGTCTCAAAAACAAGATTGTGGTCATCTGCAAGGTTGTTTCAAGAGGGGGGCAAGCGGGGTAATCGCCCCATGTGCCACGAAATGCGAGGGTACCGCAAGGCGCCTCTCATTTGGTGTATCATAGATAAAAAATCACACTCAAAATAGAGAATCATTGTAATGATTCTCTTTTTTCCTAGTACACGAAAATATTCCTCTCCTCCAGGCTCTAAAACACTCGATTCCTTTGTATCATTGAAGCAGATATAAATTCTGAGAATATACTTGTTTGGAATATAACAAAGGACACTTCTCCTTTGCATAATTGATTTTTTTCTAAGTTTCAAATAGCGGAGAATCTTACAAAATAAGATAACGATATTGAAGGTTAAATTTTATTTTTGGGTTTGTACCCCATTTGTCCTTGCCTCAGCCTGGCCCTAAATTATTATTTCTAGTAATTCAGTCGTTACTCTTTTATTCTTTTTTAAGAATGAAAACTTTAAATATATTCGAAATAAGGAGTAAAAAATATAATTTCCGAGGGGTGTGGATTTTTTATTTAACGGACTTTTTTTAACTTAGCACAGGCATCGCCTTGCGGGGTACTGCTAGTTTAAAATAAAACTATTGTACCCTTTAATATCCCAATTATCCAATGCTTATGGGTAAATTTCACCCCGTTAAAGGTCTGTTGCCGATAATAAAAAAAAGTGTTCTATCGATGTGCCAAGTTTGAACTCCAATCGGCGATTCACACTTATTGGTTAGGGTTACTTTCTTGTTAGTTAAAGAACAAAATGCAAGAAATATTGCAGACACGCTTGGGTTAAAACGAACCTTTTTATAAATACATAAAATTGAACTTCAGGAGGTAAGGAGTATTAAATTAGTTCATATTTGGTCTAGGATGCAATACTTTTGCGCTGTCAACTGGGACAACTTTACCCAAGTGGTATTTTTGCCGGTTTTTAAAAACTATTTGGTCAACTAAGTTCCAAAACCAACCAAGAAATGCAGTACTGATTCTTTGTGCAACGAAAACACTGCAGCTTCTATTAGCTGGTTTTGAAACTTTGTATAGAGCGCCACGTCGAATATGTCTGTTGGCGGTACCTATATATTTATGCAATAACTAAATACAGTCGGATCTAGATAACTCGAATCTTATAGCTCGAATAATCCTTTATCTCGAAGTTTTTGTTGGGTTTTAAGCTCTTAAGATTGTTCCGTAACTCGAACGTTTTAGCCAATCCCTTGGGACTTCGAGTTATCGAGAGTCGACTGTATGCGCATTAAATTCACGAATTTATTAGTGGCATTTACATGCTGTCTAGTATCTTGCGGTTAAATAAAATTTCAACTTTTCTTGAAACCTAATTTGCCTTTTTATTTTAGTCCGCTCTTGTCCTCCTGCCCCGACAAGATTGTGTAATCCGTTTGCACAATGGAGTCCTGTTGATGAATGCCAGAATCACGAAGACTGCATAAGTCCCAACTTGTGTTGTAACGATGGCTGTGTGAATAAGTGTTCTCCTGGAGTTTGGCGTCTTCCTTAATGCTATTGTGTTTTTTCTTTAACTTTGTTGGTTTTAGATTTTTAATTGATTTAATCAATAAATATTTTTTACTGAATATTATTCTTATAGCTTTACAACAATGCACTTGCAATCATCGGAAGGAACAATCAGAAAAATTTCTGAATTTATATTTGTGTTAACTACGTTATACTCATTCTTTGTTCAACTGTAGATTATAATTGGTACACTAAGTTAGATAAAATCTATCCCTTTTTAACACGTGTTTATTAGCTTCACTTGTATGTTTGTGAGTAACTCTTTTGGAATAAGAGCTAGTAGCTTATTACTGTTAGTGCATTTCACCACTTTATGAGAGTTCATGGCCGAGTGGTATAAGGCGCGGGTCTTCGCTGACGTCCACCTGCGGGAATCATTGGGCGTGCGTTCGAATCCCGTTTACACAGAAATTAAATTTATAATCTTGCAACTCAATTTTCGCCTACTTTTTGTGATCGGATTCTTTTAAAATTTGGAATGCAACCTCAGACCCGATGACAATGCAAT